>NC_056731.1:627343961-627518961 GCF_019279795.1 Protopterus annectens | reverse complement strand
ATCTTTTTCCTCATTTCTTTTGTTAATCTATCTATAATGATATAAAAATGAGCTTTGACTAATTGAACTTTATGCTTTCATCCTTTTCACTGATAACTAACTTCATTGAAAAATAATTTATTTTTCATTAGCATTGTGACTTTATATTTAGATTCTTTCTAATTTTTTTATCTATTTAGTTGTATAGAATGTATCTTGTGTGGCATGAAAATGAGTCAAACTACTCTGGTAAAGGTTTATTATTGTACACAATTTTATACTGGGCTGTTGCAAACCTGTATTAATTATATGACTATTGTGGAGGAAACTCTTCCAGATAACAAACATTAGAGCTATTTTGAAATTGCCAAGATTTTTTTAAGAAAGAGATTTTGCTTTCTGAATAAGCAGGTGGCTAACACTTGCATTCAGTTATACTGAGTAAGATTGAGAAATTCAATTATAATGTTCATAAAAAGCTTCAGTAGAAATCTCTCAACAAACAGAACACTCAAGTAGTAAAATAAATAACATAAAAAATGATCAACGAAAACACCAAAACAAAAATAAAATTTGCTAACCATAAAAATCACATCTGGAATGTGCTTTCATCTTAAACAAGACTACTTTAGACTGAATGAAATTAATGCAAGCAAACTTTTAAATAATTAAACATCACAAGACTAAAAACTCCTCACATCAATCAGAAACTTAATGCCTAAGCCGTTTCCTTTTTAAATAAATCTTAAAAAATGATCTTTATTATTTAACCTTGGAGGGTTTCAGGCATCCAGTTTTATTTACTAGCAATACTCCTCCAGTCCACCTCATATTCAGCATCAAACTTACTAGAAAAATTCTTAACTTGGTCTAAAACCGAAAATCTAAATGAATCCATGCATTAACTAACTGAATAATGCTTACTAAATGCATTATACATACTATCTATATTGCTAGCATGCACACGCTCTTATATTCTTTGCTGCAATTCTCTTGTTGCCCTATCCACATAATATAGAATGCAAAAAAAAAAAAAAAAAAAAAAAAAAAAACAAATAAACAACATTCTTCGACTTATAAGTAAAATGCTTAAGAATGTTAAATTTTCTACCTTTGATGACAACATCCAGTGGATCTACTTTTAAGTACTAACAATAGTTGCAATTAAAACATTTAAACATTCCCCTTTTACAAATCTTGCCATTACAAGCATAACCTAACTTAGATTGAACTATATCTTTTGTATTTCATCATCCATTATTCCCAAAATGTGCCCCTCTGCTGCAACACTCTTCACATCAGAAAAACTTCTTAAAATTTCTAATTTTCTCTAATAATACTTTTTATATGTCTTTTGCATAGAGAATTTTGTACCACCATTCCTTTTCTGAAGTCATTTTAATTGACTTACTTTTCAGCTTTATTTTTAACTGCATTTTTATATATAGAGCCTTCCTTTCTCTTAGTAATAACCTCTTCTAATCCTTCTTTAACAACTTTTTCCAGAAACCATCTTGCTAAATGTTTTTGGCACAACACAATTCCTTATTTAACAAATTCATTTTAATTTCCAGCCAATTGCCCCTTGATTATGTTGCTCTTAGTTTTCTTAGCGTGCATGCTATCAATTTAAATAGGTGCTATTCTGCATATCTTTCTTATAGATATCAGTTCCCAATTTATTACCTTTTTATCAACTTCTACATCCAAAAATAAACACTATTAAAATCATACAATGTAAATTTCAAATAAGCACATACAGTATTAACATGTTCAGTAAGAATTACAAAACTATTCAAATCACCTCTCCAAATCAAAAAAATAATCAATAAAATGCTTATATAATATTATATTACTAAGAAAATTCAGTATTAATATTGTGTTCTCTTTCCCAGCCTATCATAAAGACATTAACATAACTCAGGGCCATGGCTACTCCCACTGCCACACTGTTTACCTGTTACAAAAAAACTGTAATTAAATTAAAACAATGTAACTGAGAATAACATCCAACATTTACATAATCAAACAAATCATACTGTCAGAAAAAAGTTTTGAATTTAAAAACTCCATTCTTACATAATCCACCTCTACTTCATTAGGTGTCACAGTATATAAGGACTGAATGCCCATAGTAACCAAATAATCAGAGTCAGTTAGAACTACTTCTTTAAGTCCATGAATAAAGTCAAAAGTGTTCATGCTGATAGAAATACTTTGCTCAACAACTTTTTGTAAATGTTAGTCAGCATAAATAGCTATGGCCTCAGTCTAACTACCCCCACTAGACACAGTGGGTCTAAAGGGAGGATCTTCTAAGCCCTTATGAATCTTGGGAAAGCTAAAAAGATGACTAATCCTTGGGTTATTCACAGTAAAAAAAAACTGGCATCAATTATTGCTTATCCTCCCATTGGATAGCCAGCCTTAAAGAGTCTATATGCCCATAAGCTTCTTATAGAATTCATCTTCCAGCAGCATAATTTCCATCTTGTTGCTATAAAACTCTCCATCTAAAACATCTAAGGCATTGCCCTTGTCTGCCTTAGTAATTATAATGTCAGGATTATTAACAAGCTCATTCAATACTATTTTCTCATCAACTTTTAAATTATAAAACTTATGCTTGGGCTTGTCTTTAAACAAATCACTTATTTGTCTTTCTGTGGTGGATAAAAAAGGTTCCAATTCAGGAAGCAACAGTGGATTAAAGTAACTCGGCTTACAAAAGCCATATTCCACTTTCCCATTCATGTTAAACAAAAATTTCAAATTCAACTTCCTTACATAATCCCAAAGACAATTAATAATATCACACAAGTCAATGTTCGCTGCTGGAACAATAGTCTACCCTTTTCATAAGACCTGAATAGTGTTATGATCTAAATGCACATGCAACAAATTCACTGTCTTAAAGCAACATTCAGGGGACATACCTCTAAATTTCTCATGCTCTTCTTCTACCCATTCTGTCTTAGGTTTTAGCCCTGCTGCTTGTCTGTATGCTTTCTTTCTATGGTGGAAGCACTGCTACTTATGCCCATGTCCTGTTCCCACTGCCTGTAGCCTCATATACATTCACTGGATGAAAAACTTGAGAGGATTTATTATTGTCACCTCTTCCAGTTTGAAATTGAAAGAACTTCCCCTGCTTGTATGTAGCTCTTATTATTCTTTTCTTTCTGGGCTGCTCTCTCCAATCTTATAACTTTCATATCACCTTCATCATCCACTACAACAGGAACAGTATTCACTTCATTCTCATGCCCTCGCTCTTGAAAACTGTTCTCTGTCACATCAGGGTTGCACGCTGCATAAGCCACTCCCCTTTCATATTCAACACGATCCCTTTCAAACTTCTTTAACTTCCAGTTTTGAGAAATTCATTCTCTCTAATTAGTTTGTCTTGAATAAGACAAAATTTAGAATCAAAAGTCTCAGCTGTAGTAATTTCTTTCAACTTGAAATAACGTTTAGTTATGTTTTCCTTAAGTTCCCATATTCCCTGTTCATAGTGGCCAATGAGAATCTTCATATGCTGCATAGTCATACTCTGGTTCAATTCAATTCATCTATCAATCAACTCCTTAGACAAATCTCTGTCAAATGGAATCTTAGTGATTCTCAAACTATTCAGGATTCTTTTGGCCAACAAGCAGTTCTCAAAATAAAGAATATCCCATTGCAGCCACGTCAGTGTAATAAGATCTTTCTCCAGCCGTACAGACATTTTAATAAGATTTTTACCAGCTCTCTCTCTCCCACAGGAAAGCCAATACTTCCAAAGGGGTTGCTCAATACAGTCAAACAATCTGCTACAACTTCATGCTTTTGCAGATGAGACAATGATCCCAATGTACTCATGGACCTGTCCTCTGAATTATTCACTCTGCCATTGGTTCTACTAATGCATACTTCTTGATTAAACATTATAGAACCCTTTGGAATGTTGTGCAACATAAAACCTGATAGCAATACTGCAAAATTCAGTTTGGGCTGACTCTCCATCTTTAATATAAATCCAAAAGAGCTCCGATTTCAGTAAAAATCTCTCAACAAACTGAACACTCAGGAAATAAAAGAGCTACACTATTAGAATAATATCAAAAATGACCAAAGGAAAAAAATAAAAATAAAATGCAATAACCATAACATCATATCCAGTAAGCATTTTCAGCTTAAACAAGATTTCTTTAGACTAAATGAAATTGATGCAAGCAAACCTTTAAATAATTACACATCACATGGCTAAAACATTCTCACATCAATTAGAAAGTTAATACCTAAGCCTTTTCAGTTTCAAATGAATTTTAAAATTATCTTTATCATTTAAGCCTGGAGGGTTATAGGCATCCAATTTTATTTGCCAGCCATACTCTTTCCAGTCCAACTCATCTACAGCATCATATCTACTGGAACAATTCATAACTTGGTCTAAAACCAAAAATCTAAATGAAACCTTACATTCAGTAGTTGAATAATGCTTACTCACCTATATTGATAGCGTGCACATGCTCATATATTCTATGATGCAATTCTCTTGTTGTTCTACCCACATAATACACAGGACAAGGCAAACAAATAAACAAATAAACATACTTAGACCTACAAGTCAACAAATGTAAAATAAATAAAATAAATAAAATAAATAAATAAACAAGTAAAATGCCAATGGATGTTAATTGTACTACCTTTGATGACAACATCCACTGTATCTACTTTTAAGTACTGATAATAGAAGCAATTAAAATATTTAAATATTCCCCTTTTACTAATCATTGTACCATTACAAGCATAACCTAATTTAGACTGAAACATATATTTTAGATTTCATCCTCTTTTATTCAAAAAAATTGGATCTTCCCATTAAACTCTCTTCATATCAGGAAAACTACTTACAATTTCCAATTTTCTCTTATAATACTTTATATTGCTTTCATCTAGAGAATATTGTACTAACTGGGTTTTTAATTGTAAGTATGGTGTTTATTTGGTTATTTGTTTGCCTTACCCTTGATGTTATGTGGGTAGGACAACAAGAGAATTGTATCATAGAATATATGAACATGTGCATGCTATCAATATAGGTGATATGAATAATGTATTGAGTAAGGATTATTCGGTTAGTGAATGTAAGGTTTCATTTAGATTTTTGGTTTTAAACCAAGTTAAGAATTTTTCTAGTACGTTTGATGCTGAAAATGATTTACACTGGAGAGGGTATTGCTGGCAAATAAAATTGGACATCTGCAATCTTCCAAGGTTAAATGATAAAGAGAATTTTAATATTTATTTAAAAAGGAAAAGGCTTAGTCATTAAGTTTCTAATTGATGTGAGAAGTTTTAATCACGTGATATGTAATTATTTAATGATTTGCTTGTATCAATTTCATTCAGTCTGAAGAAGTCTTGTTTAAGATGAAAGCAAATACTGGATGTGATTTTACGCTTATTAAATTTTATGTTTATTTTAGTGTTTTCTTTGGTTGTTTTTGGCATTATAATAATAGTGTTTTTATTTTATGGCATGAGAATTCCATCTGTTGAGAGAATTATACCGAAATCAGAGCTCTTTTGAATTTATATTAAAGATGTGGAGTCAGTCTTAACCAAGTCTTATGGTATTGCCATCAGACTTTATGTTGCATGACACTCCAGGTGGTTTTATTATTCCTAATCAAGAAGGCTGCATTAGTATAACTAACATCAGAGTGAATAATTCAAAGGAAAAATCCAGGAGTACTTTGGGAGCATTGTTTCATCTGCAACATGATGAAGTTTTAGCAGATTTTTTGACTGCACTGAGCAACCCCTTCATAAGTGTTGGCTTTCCTGTGGGAGAGGAAGCTGGTACAAATCTTATTGAAATGTTTGTACAATTGGAGAAAGATCTTTTTAGACTGAAGTGTCTGCAATGGGACATTCTTGATTTTGAGAAATGCTTGTTGGTCTAAAGAATCCTAAAGTATTTGAGAATCACTTAGATGTCTTCTGACAGAGATTTGCCTAAGGAGCTAATTGATAGGTGGATTGAATTGAACCAGAGGATGAGTATGCACTATATGGAGATTATTATTGGCCACTATAAGCAGCGAAACAGGAACTTAATGGAAATGTTACTAAAAGTTATATCAAGTTGAAAGAAATTACTACAGCTGAGAATTTTGGTTCTAAATTTTGTCTTATTCAAGACAGACTAATTAGAGAGCACAATGTTCTCAAAAAGAGAAAGTTAAAGAAGTTTGAAAAGGATTGTGCTGAATATGAAAGGGGAGTGGCTTATGTGATAAGTAACCTTGATGTGACAGAGAAGAGTTTTGAACAGTGAGGGGATGACAATGAAGTGAATAGTGTTCCTGTTGTAGTGGATGATGAAGGTGATATGGAAGCAGGGGAAATCCTTTAGCTTTGAAAGAGGAAGAGGTGACATTAATAGATCCTCTTAGGTTTTTAATCCGGTGACTGTATACCAGGAAACAGGCACTGTGAACAGGACGTGTGCAAGTAGCAGCATTTCCAGCCATAGAAAGAGATGATTTGGGAAACAGCCAGGCAGAAACAGAAGATGGAATGAGTATAAGAAGAGTGCGAGAGATTCAGAGGTGTGTCTCCTGAATGTTGCTTTAAGATACTGAATTTGTTGTGCATTTAGATTGTTATGCCATTCAGTTTTCAAGAAAGGAGGGACTTTAATTCTAGCAGTGAGAGCTGACTTGTGTGATATTATTAATTGTCTGAGGGATTATGTAAGGAAGATGAATTTGAATTTTTTGTTTAATAGAAATTAGAAAGTGGAATATGGCTTTTTAAACTGAGTTGCTTTAATCTACCATTGAAAACCTGAATTGGAAGCTTTTTTATCCACCACAGAAAGATAGATAAGTGATTTGTTTAAAGAAAAGTCCAAGCATAAGTTTTATAATTTAACAGCTGATGAGAAAATAGTATTGAATGAGCTTGTTAATAATCCTGACATTCTAATTACTAAGGCAGACAAGGGCAATGCCTTAGTTGTTATAGATGGAGGGTTTTATAACAACAAGATGGAAATTATGTTGCTAGAAGATAAATTCTATAACAAGTTTCACTTTTTTGAGATTAAAAAAGCTTATAGACATATAGAATCTTTTATAGAAGGCTGGCTGCATGATGGTATGATAACCAGTAATGATGCTAGTTTTTTGACTGAGGATAACCCGGGGATTAGTCAACTTTTTAGCTTTTCCAAGATTCATAATGACTTAGAAGATTCTACCTTTAGATTGTGGATAGGGGGTAGTAAGACAGAGGACATGGTTATTTATGCTGAGAAACATTTGCAAAATAGCACTTGAGTGAAGTATATCTTTCATCAGGGACACTTTTTACTTTATTCATGCACTTGAAGAGATAGTTCTAACTGACTTTGATTGTTTGGTTACTATGGACATTCAGTCCTTATAGAGCTGTTATGTTCAAAGATTTTTTTCTGACAGTATGATTTGTTTGATTATGGAAATGTTGGTTGTTATTCTCAGTTACATTTTTTTTTAATTTAATTCAACTATTTTTTCAACAGGTAAACCATGTGGCAATGGGAGCAACCATGGCCCCGAGTCATGCCAATGCCCTCATGATAGGCTTGGGAAGAGAGCACATTATTAATAGTGAATTGTTTAGTAATATAATATTTTAAAAACATTTTATTGATGGCGTTTTTATTTGGATAGGTGATTTGAAGAATTTTGGTATTTTTATTGAATATGTTAATACTGTATGTGTTCAATTGAAATTTATGGCATATTATGATTTTAATAATGTTTATTTTCTGGAAGTATAAATTTATAAAAATGGTAATAAGTTGGGAACCAAAATCTATAAGAAGGAAGTGCAGAATAACACCTATTTAAGTTATGATAACATGCACTCTAATAAAATTAAGAACAACATAATTAAGGGGCAACTGTTGAGGGTAAGTAAATGAACTGAAAACAAAAATGAATTTGTTAAAGAAGGAATTATGTTATGCAATACACTTTTCAAGAGAATTTCCAGAAAACAAAAGTTGTTAAAGAAGGGTTAAGAGAGGTTATTAATATGAGAAAGGAGGGCCATATATATAAAAACTCAGTTAAAAATAAAACTGAAAAGGAAGTTAATAAAAATGATTTCAGGAAAGGAAGGGTAGTACAATATTCTCTAGACAAAAGTCATATAAAAAGTATAATTAGAGAAAAATTGGAAAATTTTAAGTAGTTTCCTGATGTGAAGAGACTTCTAAGGAGAGAGGCCAGTTTTTGTGAGTAAACGAGGACAAAACCTAAAGAATATGTTTGTAATGGCACAAAAATGAGTGAAAGGAGAATTTTTAAATGTTTTAATTGCAGCTGTTGTTAGTACTTAAAAGTAGATATAGTGGATGTTGTCATCGAAGGTAGGAAAATTAATATCCCTGGACATTTTACTTGTAAGTCTAAGTATGTTGTTTATTTGATTATCTGTTTATCTTGCCCTGGATACTATGTGGGTAGAACAACAAGAAAATTGCATTATGGAATATATGAGCATGTGCATGCTATCAGAATAAGTGATAGGAATAATGCATTGAATAAGCATTATTCATTTAGTGAATGTAAGGTTTCATTTAGATGTTTGGCTTCAGACCAAGTTAAGACTTTTCTAGTACATTCGATGCTGAAGATGAGTTGGACTGTCAGAAGTATTGCTGACAAATAAAACTGGATGCCTGAAACCCTCCAGCGTTAAATGATAAACAGAATTTTCAGATTTATTTAAAAATGAAAAGGCTTAAGCATTACATTTCTATATTGATGTGAGAAGTTTTTAATCATGTGAGGTGTAATTATTTACAGGTTTACTTATAATAGTTTCATTCAGTCTGAAGTCTTGTTTAAGATGAAAGAGATTACTGGATATGATTTTATGTTTATTAAATTTTATTTTTATTTTGATGTTTTCTTTGGTCATTTTTGGTATTATTATAAAAGCTTTAATAGCTTTGTTTTTGTCTGAGCAGCTCTCAGATGAGCTCTGCAAAATATTTGTATCTTTCTTCATATCCTCCTTTAATATTTTCCTTTGTGGTAAAGCTGAAAAGAATGTATAACCTGCCTGTAGAATGCAAAAAAAAAAACTCCTGTGCAATACTCTGCTGTGGATACACTAATTAAATTCAAACTGCAGGGAACCCACATGGCCAAATTGCTAACTTCACAAAATCTTGTTTACCACTGTAGATTCTAGTCTTATTACTAGCATTGTTGTGGGATTGAGACCTACATTTTTTGATATTTATGTCATGTTGTTTAAGAGTATTGCACAAAATATGAAATAAATATAATCAATCATGCTTTTCAATAGAATCAAATTTATGAACTCCTTGACTACTTCCAATTTTTAGGCCCACAATGAAGTGCTGCATCGTTGTTAACTGATCTATATGGCTGATATCAGGTCTTGAGTCTTTACTAATTCCATACTATTTAGCATCTTTTACTTCTAGTATTATCTGTTCTAGTACCTCGGAACCAAGTGTGTCTATGAAACCATCACGTTAGCAGAAAGGTATATAGTATGCCCTTTTTCAGGATTTCCATGATTTTGAATATGATCTTTGAGGAGAAATGGATCAAATTCTGATTACAAATCAATACAACCAAAAAAACAAGCATTAATTGAACAATTATACAAAAGTGAATCCCCACAGCTAATTCACTTTCAGCCAACTATTTTGCTACTGCAACTATTCTCTTTAACACTTCTATCTAGTAGGGCACACATTTCTACTTTCTGCAACCCTGCATGAATATTTGTACATTTTGTGATGTCGTAACATCAATGCTAGTCTTTGGATTTTTTGTGAGAAACAATTATTATGGTTGCATTCTTACAATCATTAAAAGAAGTCTGAAATTGATTGGATATTATATCTGGACATGCACTAAATAATTTGCATATGTAGCAGTCTAATTTGCCAGTAAAAGGAGAATGATTCAACCAATCTCTTTTTTATTGTCTCTCCATTTTCAATACCATCTTTACTCATATCACATCTTATCAACAAATAGTTTACCTTTCAATAGAAAACTGGATTCCAAACTTTGTTTAGGAATATTTTTTGTATTTTATTTTTGAGATCTGGTATTACTTCATATTTGAACCATCAACACCATTACCCATGCTAGCTTCCCTAGTCCACTGAGCCACACAAGCTGCCATACATACACAGACATACATACACGTACATATAATATATATTTATATATATATATATATATATATATATATATATATATATATATATATATATATATGGGTCTCATTTCAATGAACGAAATTACGTTTCTATGAAACATAATCCCGTGACCCCTTTTTCCCGAAAGTGCATTTTTTTTTTCAAAAATGCACTTTCGGGAAAAAAGAAATTAAGCAAAAACAAAAAAGTACACACACAAAAAAAAGTACAACACTGACCACATTTATGCAGGGGGGCAAGACCCCCCCCCACCAACTACTTATATAGTCTCACTCCAAGATCGCACTACAGAGGGGAAAAGGAATATTCCCTTATCCCCACTGTGCTGCAATCTAAGCAACAACCTCTGTTGCTGTTTTCTTAGTTGCTTTTTCATGAAAGTGCATTTTCGAAAAAATGCACTTTCACAAAAAAGGGGTTGCCTAATTACATTTCATTGAAATGTAATTTCGATATATATTCAGCTGGATCACTGATATATTTTACTTTGTAATTGGAGTAAAGTCAGTTTTGCATAATCTGTCTGTTATAACTGATATCTTCAGCTGAGTTTTATTTCTGTTCTTCAAGGTTACATTTTTTTGGACTCTGAGGCTGATTCTTCATTAGTTGCTGTAATAAACCTTACATTTATTTACCACTCCGCTATCTTCTCAGGCAACAAACGGAGGAAACACAGCAGTTCTGAAGAAGCCTACATTTGGTAGGCGAAAGCGCTTAACCTAGGAAATATTTTTGGATTACAAAAGAACCTTGGAATACAATTGTATCATTTTTATGTGTTTCGTGAGTTGTTTCATTAAACATCTGGCTCGAGTCGCTGTTTGCTGTGTTTCCTCCGTTAGTTGCCTGAGAAGATAGTGGAGTGGTAACTATTTGTTTTGGGTTCGTTTTCCTCACAACAAATTATTTCTATAAACCTTACATTTATGATAGGGCCATTCTCTCTCTCTCTCTCGCTCTCTTTCATTCATTGATGTCACTTACTTTAGAAGTTGTAGCATTTTTTCTAGAGCAAATTGCGATACTTTCATTGTTTTTAGCAAAGAGCCTTTCATTTTTAAACCTTCCACCAAGTTTCTTTCTTCTTCTTCTTCTGTTTTTAATTTCCAGATTAATATCTTCTCTTAAAAAACATCAAACATTTTGAAACTACAAACAAGGATAGCAATTTATATCATATCTCAGAAAATATTTAAAAATTACTTAAAAAATCACAGTATTTAAAGATCTAACTGTTTATATTATTAACTGTAATAATTTATATTGAAAGTGAGAGCTCAATTCAGCAATTATACATTACACCGTAACAGATTCTTTGTAATACTCATTTGCATTTTTATTGAATAATTTTTTGCACATGTATATATTATATAACAATTATTCACTACCACTTATCATTAATTCTGAAACCCACGGTGATGGTGCTGCGGTAGCGTTTTCGCCTCACAGTAAGACGCTGTCCGGTTCGATTCTCAGCTAGAGCATCTTCTGTGTGGAGATATGTGTGAATCGGCGTACCTTCGTTGAAGGTTGTGCATCAGGGCTGTTAACTCGGCACATAAAAATCAACTAACAATCATTAGTGGACCTGAGTTCTGCTGTGGCGACCCCTAACCGGCAAAAGCTGAAAGACACAACAATAACAACTTATCATTAATTCTGAAATTTCAGATGCAACCTTTTTTCAAATGTGACAATTAAATACACAATATAGACACAATATAAATATACACTTCTGTTTAATATCATTGAAACATATTTACTCATGGCTAGTAAATAACTTTTAAATCATAAAATTATTTAAATATTTCTTAACCTTATTTATATATTCCTTAAATAAATACTAGGCTAACTTACTAATGAAATTACTTTTAATATACATCTTTTCAGTTATTAGACTGGAAAATCATTGAATGATTATTTTGTAGAATAGTCAGAAACATAGTGATTTCATGGCAAATAATGGCAAAACACAATGTAATAATAGTCAACACATTAAATAAAAAAGAAAGTATTATTTACTATTCCTTATTTCTTTGTAAAAATACAAACAAAATGATTGAAAGTTTTATATATATATATATATATATATATATATATATATATATATATATATATATAAATTTTTATTGGTCCCCTTGGGACATAATTTATAATACCCCCCATGATATATATAGATATATATATATATATATATAGACCCCCCACATTACCTTCCTGCCACTCTATCAATCACCTGAGCAACTAATCAAACCCAGTTCAACTGAGCTGTAATCAGGGTTTTATTCCTCTATACCACTGGAGTAGATTTATGAAATATAATTTTTAATACTATCACTTTTATGGAGGGATGGGCCCATGAAGTTAAGGTGCCTGGGGCCCACAAAAGTCATAATGTGGTCCTGTATGTACATAGTGAACATAGACCTAAAAAGTGATACAGCATTCACATAAAATAAATGGACATACCTTGACATCAGGCAGCTACATTATTTCTCCTTGTAGAGGTAATCCTGTTTCTATGAGTATCTCAGAATATTACAGACTTATATAATATATTGGCTGCCGTATTTTGTCCATCAACACCATATATCATTAATGGATCTCATCAGCATGCAGTGCTTCAGAATTTCAGGGACTGATATGCATAATAACAATATCTGGCAACCCTTGTGAAGTCCAAAAGTATGTGCCAAAATCCAAAAGCCATGCAGGGGAAGTCAGGTCTGTTAACGCATAGAGGATAAATTCTATACTATGAACCAGGCAGCTAGTTTCATTTAGTGGCACAAGCATCAGTAAGAGCTGGTGAGGGGAAAGGAGAAATGATGAGCCTATTACCTAATCATCTGCTTTGAGTGGAGGTATGGGGAATGACATGCTGGTTTGGGATAAAACATTCTTGAAGCTTCATTGAAGCCCAGACCCATGAATAGTGGTCAGAGTATGTAAACATGTAGGCTATGAGGGGATATTTCACCATTAGGAAGGTGTGTGAACATACCTAAAGAGATGTTCATATGTAACAGCTTGTAACGACCTTTTGAATGATGCCAACATATGGGGGGGGTCTCCCAGTACTGAGTCAATCCATCCTCTATGGTCATAATTGTTTAGCTCCCAGTTTCACTCTTCTCCTGCTCTGTCTTCACCAGTCCATACCAGATAGTGGACATGGCCTGGGGTGGGTTTAAAAACATGGGTGATGCTGTATAACCATTGTATGAAAGAAGGACTTGAGTGAGTCACTTTTACATAGACGTTATCACAACCCACAGCCCATAGAACCAACAGAACCACCACTGACCTGCAAAAAAATAAAGCAATGTCTTATAGCTGAACATGAGTATGATGAAGGATACCAAACTGAGAGATGAACAATGCTACAGAAATGTCTGGGCTTTGTAAATATGTCGTGACTATTGCAAACGGTTATAATAAACCTATATATACATACATCCATACAGCTGATATCTGCTAGTGTGTCATAGTCTGAATGGTATGATTATAAGTGTGGACAATATTTAACAATGCAATGTTTCTATGTAGCAGGGAGATGGAAATGATTCTTATATATTAGTAAAGCAATCATTGTGCACCCAAGTTACCTGTAATGGTATGGTCACATATGTCTGCTAAACAGTACTAATAAGTGTACTAGCTAGTATCTCATGCTGCCAAAATGCAGTTGGTGTGTATAATTAGCAATATTACCACATCACCCATGAGTACTTGTTGCATACTTGTAAGAAAGATTATATGACTACATAACAGGAGATATTATACTCCGTGCACTCCCATAAGTGCTATATAAAGTTAAAATGAAATATATTCAACATGTATTATGTTTACCCAAACTGTTTTGCAAAAACACATGAAATAACTATAATGAGCATGCAAAATATGTTCTATGATCCCCACCTCCCTTTTTAATGTAATGTATTATTGTTTGTTGGTATGATATATGTAGTTAATGAGGCAATATATACTGTGGACTTGGTGTGCTCCAAGTTCATTGCAATGTGTAGGGCAGGTGTGTGTTTCTTTTATATATATATATATATATTTTTTTTTTTTTTTTTTTTTTTTTTTGCACACACACACACACATGCTGATGCTATTTGGTTTGTGCAGTTACCACTTCTGCATGTTTGTTTGAGGTACATAAAGCACTCATGTTCTGATGACTTTGCTGGATATTGTTTTTGTGTTACATGGAAAACAATATTGTTCTAAGATATGCTGATGACTTGTGACTACAGGTAGGTACACAGAGGAGACAGCCTGACTCTGAGATAATAATCAATTATTTGTTGTTGTGGTACTGCTTAGGGGTATAATCAGCACATAATTGTTACATAGCTGTAATATTTTCTTTAATAACATTATTATAATATCACTTATCTAAGTTACCAATATGTAGGTTCATAGATGAGGCAACCTGACTCTAAAATAATAATCAGTTGTTTTTTGGTACACTGGTTACAGATGTGACTACCATTAACTTGTCATATAGCTATAATAGCTTTCTTAAATAGTTTTCATATAATATCATATATCTAAGTTACCACTATGTCTTCCCAGGTTAGGAACATAGAACTGTAATTATGGTACACCCTCCACATACTGTGCAGCTACACAGTGCAGTCACTGCCTATGTAATGTACATTGTTAATACCTACATTGCTATTATAGAGACTACTGGCTTTGCATCTTGTTGCTTGGTATGTTAGTTTCTCAGACGTATGCTGCTGATTGTTGATTAGTGTTTAAGCCTACTAAGAACACAGAGCAGTTCAAATGTATTGCTTGAAGCGCTACATTTCTCCACTTTTCTTCAGTTGACATGTGACTCACATGTACATCTTGTTATCAGAGTGATATTTAATTAATCTGCCTGCACATGATTGTAGAAACTTCAGCATGCCAAACACCACACAAAAGCATTAGAACGGAAATAGAAGCACAAAACTAGGGCAACATTATAATTGAATTTTACATATGTGCAATGTTCATTTCACTTAAGATGGTAACATTCTATATTTGAGCTATAACATATACTACAATGTAGGGACATCAAGGACTCATGGGTAATATGCTATAGCAGAACACATCTCTGTTGTACCTCAGTATCCAATTATAAGAGTTCAAACTGATACAAAAGCTACATATTTTGACCTACCTGTAAAAACATCTTGAAATCAAAGAGACAGAAAAAGGCTTAAATAATCCTGGACATAAAAACTTAAATTATTTAATACCACTTTTAAAATAACTAGTAATAATGTTCCATTAACAACATTACTACACAACAACAGGGAGACAGAAAGAAGGCATGTTACTTGGAGCATATTATAATACTAAAATATTCATTGCAAATGTGGTTGCTATATTGTCAGGCAACAGGATTGTTGTTCAATTGATGTGTGCAAACCTATATTATAACTGTAAAATTCCTTGGGGTATTGACACGTCAGCGATACTTTGGGAAATTTGGGGTAAGCTTGGCTAGGCTTAAATTCTCTTAGTTTGATAGCTTAGAAACAAACTATGAATCTTTACACATACACCCCCCCATATATACATATATACATATATATGGGTCCCCTACGAAATCCTGAACGCACAGAATCACAACGCCCAAATTGCAGAGATGAAAAGCCCAAAACCCCACATTACTGAAACATTGAAAGCGCGAAATTCAAAATCGCGAAACTAATACATACATACAGCACACACACAAACATACACACACCCTCCCCCCATAACTAAACAAACCACCTTACACTAAAGATAAGCAGGGGGTCTTTGCTCCCCTGCAACCCCCATGTGGGGGCTGTGCCCCCCACACCCCCGCAACTTTATTATTCTAACTCCGAGCTCGCACAAACATATACACAAGGCAAACTCACACCCAGACATTACAGTCCCTCACACACACACACACACACACACACACACACACACACACACACACACACACACACACACACACACACACACACACACACACACACACACTAAAGCCCCTCACAAACACACTTACACACACATACTTACCTGAACCGCAACACCAGAAGCGGTAACTCAAAATCCCTTAACATCGGGATTTTGAATTTCGCGCTTATGGTCTTTCGGTAATGTGGGGTTTCGGGCTTTTCATCTTGGTATTTTGGGCATCGGGATTCTGTACGTTCGGGATTTCGTAGGGGATCTATATATATATATATATATATATATATATATATATATATATATATATATATATATGGGTCTATGTTAAATCATTGTTACCACAGGTTACCACAGTCACACTCACAGGAGGACTCAGAGGAGAAGCCTCCTGATGATGTCCCTGTAGGCAGATGTAGGCATGCTTAGTACACCCTGGCATTGGCTAAGAGACAATGCATAGCACATTCACTGACAACTTATGGTCCTAGGGACTGACAACTTACTCCTGCTCACATACATATATTAAAATAGATGATGCCAGGAAACACACACAACCTGTACCTCTGCACATATTGGCTGTGTACTGTTTGCATCACACAGAATCAGCCTTGAACTACAGCTCTGTCAACTGCTGCATTTGCAAGGTAGGTCCCTAACCTACACACTAATTGCAAGGATTACTATAATATGGTATCGTATGTATGGATCTGCTGTTGTTATACAAGAATATATAGAGGGTTATTTGGACAGATGCAACATCCAGATGGGCTTTCAGATACCCAGTCCAATAGTATGCATTCCTTAATATTCACTAGGCCTCATGGTTGGAATATTCACATCAGGCAAGGGAGATGTTAAACAGTGACCACACATGATATGTGGACAACTGTCTACCTAAGCTGATCATGTGCTGTTGTTCCCCCACCCCAACACAGCAGTGTACCCACATAACTGCTTTAACAGAAAATCAGCAAAGGTATATCAATGCACCAGGCAATCTCAGAGATGTAACATAGATATTGCTCACACATTGTATGTCTCTCGTCACGCAGGACAAAAATGAACATATTTATGTTGTTGATTGTGTGATGAAAGACTCCTCTTTGTCTGGTGACCTGTGTGGCTGAGTGGACTAAGGAAGCTAGCATGGGTGATGGTATTAATGGTTTTAATCTGGAATTACTCGCATCTTTTGCATGTGAGGTAGTAGTATGTTGGTGTTTTCACAGAATGTCATACCTCCCAACCTCTTAGTGCAAGAAATCTGGACAAAGCCAGAAAGATTCCGGGGGCAAATGCAAAAACATAGGGACAGAGTTTAAATATTGGTCACATAAACCTAGACAGTTGCTCAAATTAAAGTGTTGCATTAGTACTTAAAGCCTGACACACAATTGTTTGTCTGTAGTTAGTAGAATATATTGATGTCAACATTCAATAAAGCACCAGAAGACCACAAAGATGTGAGGAACAGACCAAACATATGAGACAACACTCTGGACATTCTGTTAAAATCAGGACAGTTGAGAGGTATGCAGACTGTCAGTCTATTGGTGGTGTAACATTACCAACCTCAGTCACATACTTAGTACAGCAGACATCTGGGGAATGCTGTGAACATTTGGAGTGAAGTGCAGTACTGTAGAAACAGGGATGGATGCTAATGTCTGTAACATACAAAAAAATGGACTGGAGAACAGGTATGTGTGGCCTGGAGTCACTTTATCAGTACTGACAGTCCTACTGGGCATGCTCTGACACTTGGTTAAAATGAATGCAATTCTGTTGCCCCTTCATCAAAATGATCTGTTATGTATAAATGTCTATACATACAGACATATACATATACATCTCTGTCTGTCACTATCTCTCCCTCTCGCATGCATAGCATATCTACTGCTATGTAGTGTCAAATAGATATATACCGATATGTAGAGCTATATATATATATATATATATATATATATATATATATATATATTAAAATGATAAATACGCTCCCCTCATATATCTACATAGCACATAAACATTGCAGACACACACACACACACACACACACACACACACACACACACACACATACACACTCACACACACACACACACACACACACACACACACACACACAAAAAGCGCACAATGATTTATCAAACCCATGTAAGTGAAAGCTAACAATCTCGAAAGCTTAGAACAGCAATTTTTTTCCAAGGAAAAAAAATCCCTGCTCCGCAAAAAAAAAAATTTTAAACGTTGCATAAAGTGGGGGGTTTCACCCCCCACTTAAATATATCAATTCCAGGATTGCACTACAGTCATGAAAATGGCAAAGTAATGGAAGCAGTCAAGCGATTTCATTCCCAGTGAAAGATTTTGCTTATATGCCATTTCGCTATTTTGCCTTTTCTTGATTTCAAGTTCAATCAAGATGCATTTGAAAGAATGGGTCTTCAATCATTTAATAGGAACCCTTATAAATATATATATATATATATATATATTTATATATATATATATATATATATGTATATATATACATACACACACACACACACACATACACACACACACACACACACACACACACACATATATATATATATATATATATATATATATATATATATATATATATATATATATATATATATATATCTGCCTCTGTGTGTGTGCGTCCCTCTGTGTGTGTGTGTGTGTGTGTGTGTGTGTGTGTGTGTGTGTGTGTGTGTGTGTGTGTGTGTGTGCGTGTGTGCATTTTAGTGTGGGCATAAGATAAAGTCACTTTTTTATAAACCAGTGTGAAAGAGAAACATGGTCTACAGTATGTCATTTTTTTGTTTATTAATTTTATTTTGCTATTTTCTGTTAAAGTGTCATTTGGGTGGGCTTAGATATTTTGTCTGTGTGTGTATTTGTGTGTGTATGTTTGTGTGCATGTGGGTGTTTTAGTCTGGGCTTAAGGTAAAGCCACTTTTATGCACCAAAATGATTGAGAAATGTGGCCTATGTCTCTTTTGCTTTTAATTTTATTTTGCTTTTCTTGTGTTAAAGTAGTGTTATCTGGGTTTGGATGTTGCTTTAAGTGGGCTTTGATATTTGCCTGTGTGTATGTGTGTCTTTGACTATGTGGTTTGTGCATAGAAACCCTTTGTTTCACACATTTAACTAATTGTAGTATGTGAATTTGCACAATGAGCAGCCACATGCACAGAGAGGATGGTTTTCAGACAGACATAGCATGATCAAGCTAGGCCATAAAATACTGCAGTCAGTATACTAGGCAAATAAATGTATAATGTCATGGAAATAAGCAACATTATTAAAATGAGCAAAGGCTCTTGCCACCCCCATAGTGCCTTTTTTAGGCAAGGCTCAAATTCTAAACCTACCACCCTAGAACAAAACAAAGAAAAAAAACTAAGGGTAATGCTGCTAAATGCCAGAAGTCTCAACCTCAAGATGCACGCACTCGAGGCCCTTCTCAGTATGGAGAACATCAATGTCTGTGCTGTGACAGAAACCTGGTTCAAGGCTCCTGAGAGCACCCCAGCACTATCAGGTTTTACCTCATATCATGCCCGCCCCAAAACCCGGACAATACCAAGAAAGGAGGAGGGGTATCCATATTCATCAAGGACACCCACACCTCAAGATTGGTGGCATCGCACGATGCATCGGAAACCATCCAGGTACAATTAACCATAGGCAAGACTGCTCTGCAATTTGTAGCATGTTACAGCCCACCCTCGCAAACTCAGGAACCTCATATGGCCTTCCTGAAAACACTGCAGGGGATAAATGTATCTCGAACACCATCATACTAGGTGACTTCAACTACCCTAATATAGACTGGGAACACTACTCAAGCCCAAACACTCTAGCCCAAAAGTTCCTGGAATTCATAAACTCAAATGCCATGGAACAACTAGTCACCATCCCCACAAGAGGAGAAAACATACTTGATCTCATCATCACGAACATGGGAGCACAATGTTCAACGCCGGAAGTATACCCCTCACTGGTGAGATCTGATCACAAACTAATCTCGCTGGAGGTCCTCATCCCGCCCCACCCGAAATGAAAAAGACCAGAGTAAAGAACTTCTCGAAAGCCGACTTCACACTTCTAAAGACTAGTGTGGTCTCCTTTAAGGCCCCTGAGCCGGCGGTTAACATTACTCAAACCGCTGAATCACTTACAAATGCCTTCTACCAGCACCTGCAGGGCTGCATGGATCAGGCAATCCCAAGCAAAACAAAGAGTCTTTGTACCAAAGGCAAGCGTCCAGTCTGGTGGACCCCAGCCATAAACAAACTCTACAACAGAAGGAGAAAGCTACTACAAGATAGAGCAAAATCCTTAAAAGGTAAGACACCGCTGATCACTATAAGTAAAAAGCTAAGAGCTCTCATAAAATCATCCAAAGCTAATTTTGAGAAAAAAATACCTAAGGACTCTAAAGACAACCATAAGGCATTCTTTAGCTATGTCAGAAACCCAGGAGGAAACTCCCAGATATGCTCAGAATTAGTTCAAAATGATGTGAAGATTACTGATCCTACAGACATTGCCAACATACTGGCTGACAGGTTCAGTGCAAACTTCTCCCCCCCCCTAAAGGAGAGATATCTATACCAAATGATTGTAGCCCCCCAAACATCTCTAACGCCCAGGTGAGAACTGCTCTTTCAAAAAGGCAAAGAACACAGCATCCATGGGACCTGATGGTGTCCCCGGCTGTGTGCTCCATGAACTCAACGAGGAATTAAACCCACAGTTAGGACAGCTGTTTAATCTTAGTCTCACCTCCGGATACGTACCCAGGGAGTGGCGCACAGCGACTGTGGTCCCACTCCACAAAGGTGGTGCCTCCACCGACCCTGGAAATTACCATCCCATTAGCTTGACAAGCCTTATCTGCAAAGCCATGGAGAGGATCATAATGGATCTCATAAATAAAGACATAGGGAACTTGCAGACTTTGGATCCAACCCAGTTTGGCTTTGTCAAAGGCAGATCATGCCTTTTAAACTTGGTTGACTTTTTCGAAAGAGTCACCAAGGCCATTGACGAGGGAAAGGCAGTCCATACAGCCTACCTAGACCTGGCGAAGGCTTTTGATACAATACCTCACTCGGGTATCATTGAAAAACTCATCAACTTAAATGTAAACCCATACATTACAAGATGGGTTGCAAACTGGCTGAGTGACAGAACCCACAGGGTCAGAGTTGCTGGCGCCATGTCAGACTCAAAGCCTGTCACAAGTGGTGTCCCACAGGGCTCAGTCCTGGGCCCACTCTTGTTTGGCATCTACTTTTCTGAAGTACAAGCAAACACAGGAGGGTTATGGCTGACAAAGTTTGCAGATGACTGCAAACTGGGCGCTGTAGTTGAAAACACATCCAACATAGATATCCTTCAGAAGGGTCTCACAGAAATGGATAACTGGTGCCAGAGCCATGGCCTAAAGTTAAATGCCAAGAAATGCATAGTCATACCCTTCGGGAAAAATAAGGTTACCCCTAGCTACCATATAGGTGGCAATCCCCTGAACACAGAAGAAGTTATTAGGGACCTGGGAACCCAGGTTGACAGTAGCCTTTCATTCGACACTCATATTGCTAAAGTAGTTAGGAAGACCTTCTACATTGCCCACCTTATCATGAAGGGATTCACATCTAGATCAAGGGAAGTCATAGTCTCCATATACTCATCACTCATCAGACCAATGATCGAGTACAATGCCCCATTCGGAATGTATCTGACCCGACACTTGCAGCAGCTGGAGAGGCCACAAAAGTTCCTCACCAAAAGGATAAAGGGTCTCAAAAATCTGTCTTATGCTGCCCGACTGAAAGAACTCCAGTTATATTCAGTTGCTTACCGCTTGCTCAGAGGTGACCTATGCCTGACATACAAGGCCATGTCAAACCCAGATTTGATGAACATGCTTCATCTCAAAAAATCTAGATCCCTCAGAGCCACAAGGGCGGGAGACATAAACCTCGACACGGTTATTAATAGGACGTGCTGGAGGGATAGATTCATCACCCAAAGACTCCCTATGCTGTGGAACAAAATCCCAGTTTATGTGAGGCAGAGCACCTCACTGGCCTTGTTCAAGAGGAATCTTGACCAATGGATGGGAGATCGCAGATACACCCCAGGGGTTACCTCAGTGTCACTGCTCGACAGAGGCACAGCAAAATAATGGGCATAGTTTCTCCAAACTAAAGGGGTGGCGTAAGCCACAAAACTATGGGCTAGGCTTATAAATGCCCTCGGGCAGATAGCCTAGTATGAACCTATGAACCTATGAACCTATGACGGCAATGGCAAATGCAAATGAAGGTAAGCAATATGGTGTCATGATTTAGAAATGTGTACATTTTGTGTAATAAGATACAACTGTCAGAATTCTTGACTGCAGTAAAATACTTAATTTATAGGACTCAAACCATTAAAACCTGTACAATATAGCTGCCACTTTACTATACAGATATAGTCACTGAGGTATGTGACATTGTGTCATTTTTTTCCTCCCCAAATATCCCATGCTCTCCATGCACCATGACACATAAATATTAGGCCACTTCCATGAGGACAAAGCAACTGTATGTGAGCTGGTTGAGATGTGTCACCCTCATATGTATGGCCATGTGATGCATGATGTACCCATCACTGAGAAAACAAGGTATGTGTGGCTTTGAGGATTATGATTACAGTGACCCACAGGGGAGATGGTGAGTAAATCCCAAGCATCTAATTCAAGGATACTCCACCAGTTTCTTAACTCCATGCTTTAGTATATGGAGGAGCATGTGTGATATCAACAGTAAGGGTTCCATTCCCTCAAATAACAAGTGGTCTTAAATGTACAGGGTGTACTATATATTGTGTCAGTAGACCCCCCAAGCACTGCCTATGACCCCCCCAAATTTAGCATACATGATTATAGGATCATAGCAGGTTACTAGGCTATCGACCCAGATGCCATTTTAAGCCTAGCTGTTTCATCCCAGTGAAATACCATAGATACTCTAGCCAATACCCAGGACTGTATTTATTAATGACTGCCCATGTTTAGGAGGGTTGTGGGCACTATCCCTTTTAAAAATGTATGGTGCCCCATCCACTCGTTCAGGTTCCTTTTAAACAGTGTCATACAGGTGCTCTGCTTCACATGAACTGGCAGCCTGTTCCAAAGACGTGGCAGTCATTGGGAGACAAATCTGTCCCTCCAGCATGTCCTATTCAAGTTGCAGGCCATATTTAGGTCCCTGGAATGGGTAGCTTTACTCCTGTTTGATTTATGGATGCGCAGAAAATTCATTAGGGTTGGGTCAGAGATTGCTCTGTAAGCCAGGCATGATTCTCCCCTAAGAAGTCTATATGATACTGAACATAGTGACAGGGACTCTATTCGGTCTGTGTAAAGACGTGCTGGATTCCCTTGATCTTCTTAGTTAGAAACCTCCGCGATCTCTCTAATTGCTGCAGGCACTTTTGCAGTACATACCAAAAGGGGCATTATAGTCAATTATGGGCCTGATTAGTGATGAGTATAGAGGGGTTATAACCTCCTTTGATCTAAAGGTGATGCCCACTTCCACTGTCTAGCTGTCTGTGGTGTTCCCCTACAGTATGACCCTAAGACATGCAGGAAAATATTTGCAGTGTGTGCTCTATTAGCTAACATGTTGCTATACAGTAGGAGAGAGGCATTTGGGAGTTGGGGGTCACAGAGACAGTGGCAGAGGAGGGGCCAGATGAAGGGGAGGGCTATATGAGGTGGGGAAGAGCACAGTATGCTGCGGTGGTGGTTAAGAGGCAGCATCTGATTCTTAACTATGGATCAGATGAAACATAGCATACAACAGTTATATTTATCTATTGAATAATACAACCAGACTGTGTTACAACATGCATGGACTCGCCACACTGTACATCAGACACAGTCTAATCAAGTAGCAGATTACAGAGAGCAGTGCACAGTTATCATCACATGTGAAGGGGAAGGGATGCAGTGACAGTTTCAAAAACAGGTAGCGAGTTGGTGTATGCATGTGACTGTGTGTGTGTGTGTGTGTGTGTGTGTGTGTGTGTCTGTGTGTGTGTGTGTGTGTGTGTGTGTGTGTGTGTGTGTGTGTGTGTGTGTGTGTGTGTGTGTGTGAGACCACAGGTTAATGCTGCATGTAACTATGTGTGTGTCATGGATTGGTGAGTGTGGTGTCAACAATGCATTGTGACATGACACAGGTTTGTAGCTGATGTGTATGGCACATAGAGAGGATGGATGATGTGCTTTGGGTGGTCTCAGTACAAATACCCCATCCATGTTTGTATCCACAACTTCCTACAGTTCCCTCAACACCTGATGAACATGTGGAGGTTGTAGAGCTATAGGATATAGAGCAGTCCATCCTATCTTACAGGGGGCTTCCCAGTCAGCAGTAGAGGTAGACCAGTCATGACATGCAGAGCTGTTGACCCACTACCACACTCTGAATATAACCAAACAGCAGGACATTTTAGGATTTGCCGGATAAATAGCTCATCGCTTTGGCTGTACATTGGTCCACCAAAATGCTCATGCTAGTATCACTTCCAGCTTCCATACCTGTGGCATTCATAGATTACAACAGCAGTGTCCCATCCAGTCATCCAGACTAGCCTTAAAGGTAACCAAAGTAGTACATTGTTTGACCTGTAGTTGCAACTTATTTCCTAGGCTGGGAATAATCTGTTTTAGGAAGCTATTCCTTTAGCAAGTCTTGTTTATGTTTTGGTGTAGATTTAGGTATCTTGTGTGGGTGTTTATACAGGCACGTTTTGTGAAAAATTAGAAAGACAAATATGACTAGGTTTTTCATGGCTTAAAAAGGTAGACACAGATCACCTCAGAGCAACTAGCAGACTCTTATGATCATCTTTATCTGAAGAGGAGTACCATTTACAATATATGAGGTAGGAGCAGCATTTTTCTGTGCTGAATATTCCTATGCTGCACAGTTTGCATTTAACCTGAGATCATTTTCTGTACAGTGGTTGTGGGCATATTCCAGGCCATGCTGCAGCTGTTCAGTATCAGTACAAGAGTGGATAAAAGTAGCCAGCTTGTAGCCATCAGCAAACTTGGTCAGTTACACTTCAGGGATATTCACTTGGATGTCTGCAAAATAAATGCCAAACAGGAGAGCACTGATTCTTGCATCTCCCCACTTGTTACAATTTTACTTTCAGAGAGTGCACCATCAACTTTCACAACCTGGAATCTGTTGTTTTGCCAATTTGCAATCTGGCAGATAAAATGGGGTTTTAAATTGTCTAATTTTTCAATAATTCCAGCATGGGAAATAGTGTAAAAAGCCTTGGCTAGGTAAAGATAAGCAGTGTACACAGTGACCATTGTCCACAACCTGCCCTTCACAAAACCAAAAGTGTACAGGGTCTAGTTCAGTTATGTTGCCTAGCTGCATAAATGAATTCTGCTATTATACATTCCATGCTTGGTATATAAGGCTGGAGAGTCTGATGGGCCCATAATTACTTAGGTCTTTAGAGGGGGGAATCTCTTCGGTAGGTGAGTCACAATGTCTGCTCTCTCTCCAGCATCAGGCATAAGCCCTGTGTCCTTCTCCATATTCCTCTCTTTCTCTTCTCCCTTTCTGACTTTCCTATACACATATTTCTTCCCCATTTCAATGAATAAAACTTAGTAGGAACCTTGCTCTGATCCACATATTGGGGGGACTTTAATAAAACCGACATGGTCTTTTTTACCATGTAGATGTCATGCTACACTGCTTACATGAAAGAAAGCAGGCTTGTGATCCAGTAAGCACTGCTGGGCAGTGCACATGTACGCGCCAACAAGTGATCCAGCAAGCATAAAGTTAGCCCTGCACACCCCATGTCAGTGTCCATAGTGTACATGGTAAAATTCCATATACAGAAATGTAGACAGACAAAAGGAGCTGTAAAAATGTAGACAGATGGACAGAAATGTCATACCACACAGATATATGAGGGAAAATGTCCTCTGTGTGTCTCAAAAGTTACAGAAAATATGTTAAAATATATTTTTTTAATAATCTGGGCATGTTTGAGAGGCACACCACAGTGTGCAAACATGCCTTAAAATAAACATAAAAAAATGTGGAAATAACAAATTTAATATTATGAGAGATAAATACATTACAGGACCCTGTGTACAGTATCTGCAATGATGTATTGGTGTTGTTGCTAATGTGGTAGGGCTTGGAAGTGTGTACTTTCCAGGCTGTGTGCACAAGATCTTTATGCAAATGAGATGGGGTTACTGAATAGCATAATGGGGTAATCGTGTTTGCATATCCCCTCTGTGTATGCAGAGAACTGTGTTGGTGTCAACACAGGAGGTAGCTGACATCAGGAGAGGGTGTGTTCAATAACTACTAAGCTCATTGGAGCTTAGCTGCACCTGTTTGTGTGGCACATTGCCATGCTGAGCATGGAAGTCTGGGGGAGGTAAGTGTGCACTAACTTCTAAGCTTTGTTTATCTACAGGGCACATGTTTCCACATGTTTGCACAGCACACTGCTGTGCTGAGCGTGGAAGTCTGGGGGTGTGCTCTGTTTACCTATGGGGCACGCGTTTGCCTAGTGCGCCACATTGCTGAGAGTATCTAAAATACAATGATGTATTAATTAGTTTTGGCCCTTGTTTAACTTAAACTAGGGCCATTAAATGATGTTAATGATATACTATGCAGGTGCAATGCATCATAGGTAGCCAGTCACGCAGGTAGCACCTACAGTAGAGCACTATAAAGTATGCATGCACCCTACAATCTGATTCCTCCTCCCACTCCCTACTATCGGGGTACAGACATGGGAATTTTAACTGAGAGAATGCTAGGGGCTGCTGCAGATCTGCTACATCTGCATGTGCAAGATGCTGAAGTCAGTGCTGCTACTGCTGCTGCTGCTGACAATAAGTCTAGAGAGAGAAGGAGAAGAGTGTTCAGGCCCAGGATAACCTTCCAGGGACTGCATGAGCTGGAGATTGTAGAGTGCTACAGGGTGGACAGGGACATACTACAAGATCTCACTGAGCTTTGCCACCCTCAACTCAGACCCAGAGCTAACAGAGGGGATCCCATCCCAGTGGAAACACAGGTATGTGTAGCCCTTAGGATAATAGCCACAGGTAACTTCCAAAGACCAAATGGAGACAGGTATTCAGGGTACTCCACCAGTTCCTGGATGCCATGCTATCACATGCCAGTGAGAACATTTATTTTTACCTCACCCCTGACGAGGGGGCTAGCAATATGCAACACTTCTACTGTGTAGCACACTACCCTGAGGTACTGGTTGCCATAGATTACACTCATGTACACATCAAGGCACCACACGTTGAGGAAGGTAGACTCTACGTCAAACAGAAGGAGTACCACTCCATCAACTGCCAGGTCATATGCAATGCCCAGGGCATTATCATGAATGTGTGTGCTGGCAGCCCTGGCAATTATCATGACTTCCATACCTGGCATGCATCACAGCTGTACCAAATGTTTGCTAGAGGGGGCATCCCACAAGGCCATTTACTGGGGAATACTGGCAACGCACTGGAAACGTGGATGATGACACCCACCAGAAATGCACACACACCAACAGAAGAATGCCATAATGAGGCATATGCATAAACTAGAAACATCATAGAGCACGTTTTTGGGCTAGTGATGTCATGGTTCCGGTGCCTTGATATATCTGATGGAGTCCTGCAGTACTCTCCAGCCACACGTGCACATATGTTCACAGTTTGTGCCATGCCACACAATATGATCCTGGGGAAACAACTACAGCAGGATCAGCAAAGGGAAGGGATACGCAGCCCCCACCAATGCCTATGTTACCACAGTCACACTCACAGGAGGGCTCAGAGGAGAAGCCTCCTGATGATGTCCCTGTAGGCAGATGTAGGCATGCTTAGTACACCCTGGCATTGGCTAAGAGACAATGCATAGCACATTCACTGACAACTTATGGTCCTAGGGACTGACAACTTACTCCTGCTCACATACATATATTAAAATAGATGATGCCAGAAAACACACACAACCTGTACCTCTGCACATATTGGCTGTGTACTGTTTGCATCACACAGAATCAGCCTTGAACTACAGCTCTGTCAACTGCTGCATTCGCAAGGTAGGCCCCTAACCTACACACTAATTGCAAGGATTACTATAATATGGTATCGTATGTATGGATCTGCTGTTGTTATACAAGAAAATATAGTGGGTTATTTGGACAGATGTAACATCCAGATGGGCTTTCAGATACCTAGTCCAATAGTATGCATTCCTTAATATTCACTAGGCCTCATGGCTGGAATATTCACAACATCAGGCAAGGGAGATGTTAAACAGTGGCCACACATGATATGTGGACAACTGTCTACCTAAGCTGATCATGTGCTGTTGTTCCCCCACCCCAACACAGCAGTGTACCCACATAACTGCTTTAACAGAAAATCAGCAATGGTATATCAGTGCACCAGGCAATCTCAGGGCTGTAACATAGATATTGCTCACACATTGTATGTCTCTCTTCATGCAGGACAATAATGTACATATTTATGTTGTTGATTGTGTGATGAATGACTCATCTTTGTCTGGTGACCTGTGTGGCTCAGTGGACTAAGGAAGCTAGCATGGATGATGGTATTAATGGTTTTAATCTGGAATTACTCACATCTTTTGCATATGAGGTAGTAGTATGTTGGTGTTTTCACAGAATGTCATACCTCCCAACCTCTTAGTGCAAGAAATCTGGACAAAGCCAGAAAGATTCTGGGGGCAAATGCCCAAACATAGGGACAGAGTTTAAATATTGGTCACATAAACCTTGACAGTTGCTTAAATTAAAGTGTTGCATTAGTACTTAAAGCTTTACACACAATTGTTTGTCTGTAGTTAGTAGAATATATTGATGTCAACATTCAATAAAGCATCAGAAGGCCACAAAGATGTGAGGAACAGACCAAACATATGAGGCAACACTCTGGACATTCTGTGAAAATCAGGACAGTTGAGAGGTATGCAGACTGTCAGTCTATTGGTGGTGTAACATTAACAACCTCAGTCACATGCTTAGTACAGCAGACATCTGGGGAATGCTGTGGACATTTGGAGTGAAGTGCAGTACTGCAGAAACAGGGATTGATGCTAATGTCTGTAACATACAAAAAACTGGACTGAAGAACAGGTATGTGTGGCCTGGAGTCACTTTATCAGTATTGACAGTCCTACTGGGCATGCTCTGACACTTGGTTAAAATGAATGCAATTCTGTTGCCCCTTCATCAAAATGATCTGTTATGTACATAAACATCTCTGTCTGTCACTATCTCTCCCTCTCACATGCATGGCATATCTGCTGCTATGTACTATCAAATAGATATATACCGATATGTAGAGCTATATATATATATATATATATATATATATATATATATATATATATATATATATATATAAATGATACATACACTCCCCTCATATAGCTACTTAACACATAAACATTGCAGACACACACACACACACACACACACACACACACACACACACACACACACACACACACACACACACACACACACACACACACAGACACACACACACACACACACACACACACACACACACACACACACACACACACACACACACACACACACACACACACAGCTGCATTTATATATACATCCTTGTTATATATAGAAATATGTGTGTGGATGTCTGTATTGTCCAACATACCCTAACAATGGTGAGTAAATCTGCACTATTACACAGCCATACTGTTGCTCAAAGGATCCAAACTAAGGATACAACAGTACATAATCCACTTACCTACAGACCCCTGTGCCTGCTGGATGTGACCACGTAGACAGGCACAGGTGAGCAGGTGGTGTAATGTATAATGTTGTCAACGCACGTATGGACAAAGCACATTGTCCTTACCCACAGATTCACCTATGTAACTGCAAACAGCCACATATGACCATACTGGCAACTGTACATACATAGCTAGGATAAAAACAGTTATCTCACTGCTAGGATACTAGATGCAGATAACAGTATGAAGCAGTATCACTCTGCAGGCCACAGATGCTGTTCAACACAAGCCTAGTTTGTGTAATGCATAAGTACTGTGCCTGCAATCACATGTACAATAGACATAATCTGTGGTGCGTGTGGTAAGTACTCTGATCTGTAGTGTATAACACTAGATGGGTAGGGGTTCTAATCTCACTTGACCCCCACATGTGTGTGTGTGTGTGTGTGTGTGTGTGTGTGTGTGTGTGTGTGTGTGTGTGTGTGTGTGTGTGTGTGTGTGTGTGTGTGTGTGTGTGTGTGTGTGTGTGTGTGTGTGTGTGTGTGTGTATTTCCCCTGCAAAACAACAGGCATGCCCTCATGGGCTATCTACTTGCAATGGTTATGCACTTTTTGGGTCTGTAACTTGCTGCTGACTTCCAAACTGCCCTCTTCTACAAGGTCTGATTATGTCAGTTACCTTAAGACTACCAGCTGACAGTGTAGTATCAGAAGTAAGGTGTGGCACATGCAATAATACTGTGATCTATAGTGTATGACTAGATAGGTAATGGCTTTAATTTCACTCCAACCCACTGAGTGCATGTGTATATATCCATGTGGCATAACCTTGATGAACTATACATAGGTATTGTTTTGCAGTGTTTTATTTGTAGTGGGTGATGTGGCACCCCAAAGGACTGGCCACAACAGGGCCTGCTTATGTCATCAAGCATAATATGTCCTAAACTGATAGTAATAGCAGACATGAGGTGTGTTGCACGCACCACGTACAGTGATCTGTAGTATGTACCATTACATAGCTAAGTGTTCACATCTACATACAGCCAACTTGCAATACGTGCGTGCCGTGGCATGTCCTGTATGCAGTGATTGGAAGTGGTGTTAGCCTCAAGATAGCCATGTTTATGTGTGAGCCTGTTAGAGCATTGCACATCATGTTATGGAACCATAAGATGTTTGAAATGAACTAGAATAATGGCTATACAGCCCACACGATCATAGACATAGTCATACCCATAGTTACAGGATCAGCATATATCATCCCAGTCCAAGAGAGACATAGGCAGACACTCTGTGTTGAGATGACTGTCACCCAGCCAATCAAACAGATGACATGTGCTGAGGTACACTGAGGTGCTCTGTGTGCCATTAGGCAGGGTTCTGTTCCAAGGTTGTGTTTCAGTCTGCTAGACAAATCTCTCCCACAAGCATGTAGTATTAACGTCACATACTAGGTTAATGTCCTTACAGTGAGTCAACCATCTAGTATGTTATACAGCCAATGCAACATTATACAACATAAGATACACAAATGTATGTCAAGTACTCCTGAAAATGCCAGCATACAGTATCTGTAGGTAACCACTACAAGTGGCATGGTGAACTAGCACTGCATTACACAAGTACATGTTAACTAATATAATCACCATGTGCATCAGACACATAGCTTCATTTCCCTGAATCGATGGCAAGGATGACAGGGATGTGGCACAGGTATCATCACTTGCACAGGGTGTTGTGTTGGGATACAGGAGGCATAGGCTGGCCCAAATGGTAGACAGCATGTGTGTGAATCAGGAGGGGAGCATGTAAGATGGACCATGGAGAGGTGTTGTGTGTGTCTGCAGGTGACCTTCATTTGACAGTGGTGTGTGAGTGCATGCATGTACATAGTCAAGCTCAGTGCTAGTCCTACACGTGTGTATGTTGGACAGCATTGGACCATACATGGTAGAGTTGGCAGTTCACCATCTCCAGCCCTGAACATGGGAACTGGCTATGCCAGGAGTTGCACTGGCACCTCCATGCCCAAGGTTAGAAGCTGTGCTAGTACATGATGTTGACTACTATATGCTAAGACTGTGTCCCCCACTGGACCATCCAGGACTACGAGCCCATTGCCTGCCATATAATGGTGTGGACAGCACACTCCCCTCTGTAACACTGGATCTACTGCCACTATGGGAGAGTGAGTGTGCATGGCCATGTGGACTCTCAGGAGATGGGGTTGCTGACCTACATCCATGGGTCTGATGATCAACTCCAACCACACATTCCAGCACAGACAATGTACAGTCCAAGACAGATACTATTTCACCCCACCATCTGTCCACTGCATCCGTGAACTGATCCAGGGTTCCCCAGTGTGGTGTAGGCAGTCACAGTTGTCAGACTGTGCTGTATCCATAACCCTAAGCATATGTCTGGTGTTCCATTCAGAATGTGCCTGTGCCTTCATGATGGCCCAAAACATGTGCCGAGTGACCCATGATGTGACACCTGCAACAGGTGGTGGACTGACAGCAGGTCTCCTACAAGCACTCCTGTCAATCCGCCTGTGTGGGACATTGCCAGCTGTCTGGCTATGGCCAGTGTCTACATTCACTGGAGCCATAATTGCCACACAGATCGATTCAGTGCCAACTTCAACCCCCTCTTACCCCCTAAAGGGCCCATTTCAATACCGAAAGATTGCCAGATTCTGGTAATAATGGCCACATAGGTAAAAAATGCACTTTCCAAAGCTAAGGATACAGCATCCATGGAACCAGATGACATCCCGGGCTGTGTAGTACATTAACTACAAAATCAACTGGCACCTCACCTAAGTTTCATGTTTTATCATAGCCTCACCTCAGGCTTCATGCCCACTGAGTGGTGCACAGCTACAGTTATCCCACTCCACAAGGGAGGATCCACCTTGGATCCTGGGAACTACCGCCCTATCAGTCTGATGAGCCTGATCTGCAAGGCCATGGAATGTATTATCATGGAACTTATAAACAAAGACATTGGCAACCTTCAAACACTGGATCCCACCCAGTTTGGGTTCGTGAAGGGCCGATCTTGTCTCCTGAACCTGATTGACTTCTTCAACTCAGTCTCCAGAGCTGTGGACAAGGGTAAGGCAGTCCACACAGCCTATCTGAACCTCACCAAGGCCGTCGACTCCATCCCCCACTCTGGAATCAGATAAACTTACTAAGCTGGGCATTAATCCCTACATCACTTGATGGATTGCCAAATGGCTTACTGACAGGACCCACACTGTAAAAGTAGCTGACTCCAAATCCAGCTCCAGACAAGTGACAAGTGGAGTACCTCAGGGTTCAGTCCTGGGACCGCTCTTGTTTGGCATCTACTTCTCTGAAGTACAGGCCAACACTAAGGGACTCTGGCTAACAAAGTTCACAGATGACTGCAAACTGAGAGCCATTACTGAATCCCCAAATGATGTGGATATTCTGCAAAAGGGCTTTACAGAAACAGATGCTTGGTGCCAGAGCCATGGGCTCAAGCTCAATGCCAAGAAATGTATAGTTATCCCCTTTGGGAAAAAACATGTACCCATGAAATACCACATAGGTGGCAGTACACTAAACACCGAAAGTGTGATAAGAGACTTAGGGACACAGGTGGACAGTGGTCTCACCTTCGATAACCACATCGCCACAACAGTCAGGAAATCCTTCTATGTGGCACACCTCATGACTAAGGGCTTTTCATCCAGAGAAAAGGAAGTCATTGTCCCATTGTACACATCCCTCATTAGACCCATTATAAAATACAATGCCCCATTTGGTATGTACCTCTCAAGACATCTGCAACAACTGGGAAGGCCACAGAAATACCTCACTAAAAGAATCACAGGCCTAAAACAGATGCCCTATGCTCACCATCTAAAAGAGCTCCAGCTGTACTCTGTCACATATCGTCTACTCAGAGGCGATCTCTGCTTAACATACAAGGCCATGTCAAACCCAGAGCTGTTGGACATATTACACTTAAAGAAATCCCAATCCCTCAAACCCACATGCTCCAGGGATCTAAACCTTGCCATCACAATGAAAAAAACATGCTGGAGGCATAGGTTCCTGACCCAGAGACTCCCCAGACTCTGGAATAGACTGCCCATACTTGTCAAGCAGAGCGCCTCTTTGGCCCTCTTCAAAAGGAACCTTGACAATTGGATGGGAGATAGGAAATGCACCTCGTGGATCACGTCAGTTGTCCTGCTAGACAGGGGTTCAGTGAAGTAAATATTGTGGGAAGAAATAGCCAGGGAATTGTTATGGCTAGGCTTGTATAGACCCTAGGGCCAATAGCTTAGTACCAACCTATGAACCTATGAACTTTCCTGTTCAATGTTCCCACCCTCTGACTGTCCAATATCTGTGGCTTCCAGAGACAGGGTATCTGTGAGCATACAGACTGCGTGCGGTGGCACTGGAGGCAGAAGAGGGATGTCTACCTCTGGGACATATTTAGCCCCTGACATCCTCACCTGTGGCTCACTTTGGCCATCATCATAATCAGAGTGAATAGACACTGACATCAGGTCGTGTAGTGGACAGACACCAACCCCCATGGTCACCTGTAATAAGAAAGAAAAAAGCAGTACATTAATACCTGCAGTATTGTGTATGAAAAGCCTCCAAGATTCATAACAACAAAGACCCACAACTGGATTAGCGGTCAAACAACTTTCTTCTCCACTTCTTCCACAAAACACTTCCTCAGAACAAAATACGAATTCAACTCACGACCTTTATAACAATCATATGAAATAAATCAAGTAAAACATGACCAGTAATATGTACCTTTTAATTAATCAGTATGACACTTTACTTGGTAAAACAACACATAAAAACACAGTACAACTCTCAACAAATATATGGAAATACACATTTCACTGCCTAATGTATTTACCTTCAAACTGTATTTTAGATTCCTTGCCTCATTTAAACCAGGTGCCTTATCTGCTCTTAACTGTAACTGCCAAAGTGTATGTGTTTGTTGAACTACACTCCCATGACTACCAATTCTAGAAACCTTAGGTACCTGTTCCAGAGTGGAATTTAAAAACACCCTGTGCTGTTTACACACATAGTTATGTTTACACAGGGCATTATTCTGGTCTTTAAAGGAAAACTCTGGAATCAACCACATATAAACTCAACTGCGAGTTTTCTTTTATCCCTATAAAATCAGCCTAGCCACCTGCAATTAACAGAATGCACCAAACAGCTTTTCATTTCTACTTTTCACCACTTCCCCAGAGTAGGGCAGGAAAGCCCATCCCCGTTCTTTAGTATCGCATCCCTTCAGGTAGGAGGTCGGCCCACTTAACAGCTGCTATAAATCAGTGAAAAACTTGTTGTGGAACTCTCCAACAGCTACTGTTTCTGTCAGGAGTAAAAACTGTATCGGAGCAAGTACTTCCTCCAGTAAAACTGCAGCCAAAGTGTTTCCAAATAGACAAGCTGCTATTACTGATTTGGTAAGTACATTGCATTATTTAAACTGCTGACAAATCAATCCATGGTGTTCTTCCCCAAATGCATTATGAATCATTTATCACGTTTTGTTCTCCATTTCCAAATGCATAAATGTACACTAATGGTCCCCAACCACCCTGCTTCAGTAAGTGTGTGTGCGTATAAATGCATTACTGTTTCTGCCTGTTTGTGTGTGAGTGAATACATGCATGAAAGCAGAAAGTATGTGTGTGTGTGAATGCAGAAAGACTGTCTATGTATGAGAGAGAGAGTGAGCAATGCAGGAGAGCGTGAACAGTGCGTGCATGAAAGCAGAATTTATGTGTGTGTGTGTGTGTGTGTGTGTGTGTGTGTGTGTGTGTGTGTGTGTGTGTGTGTGTGTGTGTGTGTGAGAGAGAGAGAGAGAGAGAAAGAGACAGAGAGAAACATACACGGAGTGAGGTCTGAGAGTGATGTGATCGAGAGCAGCAGCAGCTAATAGGTATGCTTACCTCTCAACCTGTCCAGGCACTCGATCATGACTGAGCCACAAATAAGTGGGGGGGTCACAGATACTGAAATAAGACCAGTTGTTAATCCAGTGTTTATGCACAAATAAAGTTTTCTTGTTTGATTCCGACCCTCAATCATAGGAAGTATGCTGTGTGTAACTGAACTTTCTTTTGCTTTTACCCAAAAATTTTACTCTGTTTCTAAGTGGTTTTCACTGCTTACTAGTGTATTTCATACACACATTACTGAGGATGCTTTCTGCTTCAGACTTGATATTATGCGGGCATCACCATGGTAACAAAGAGAGTTTAAGTGGTAACTTTATAAAGGTGCCGTTTATACCTGGATAGGGTTTCAGCTAATTGTTATCTCCACATCCTCCTCCTGCTTTGTGGAACTTCCACTTTTTTTTTCTTATAGGAGCTCATTTGTTCCATGTCAAGGCCAGTTAAATGATTTAACGGACACCTTTACTACTGGCCGCACACAAACATTTGCAGACATTCCATGTTCGGCTCATTAGAAAAAAAAGGCATGTGTATAGCTGTATGTGTTTTTGTGTGCATATCTGTGAGTGAATGTATCCATGAAAGCAGTATGTAAGTGTTTCTGACTGTAGAAGTGACAGTGAAAGTGTGTGCATGAAAAAGAGCGAGTAATACATGAGAGAATGAACTGTGAGTGCGTGAAAGCAGTGTGTATGTCTGTGTGAATGCAGAAAAGGTTGTGTATGCGTGCATGAAAGAGTGAGCAATGCAGGAGAGAACAGAGTGCGTGTGTGAAAGTAGTATGTATTTGTGTGTGAATGGAAATGATTTCTCTATTAACCTTTACATATTTTTCTATGTCTGTTACCAAAGTCATAACATAGTCCAACTGTCTAAGTCTTTCACTTTACCTTACATCACTGCCTGCTTCTTGTCTTATGACAACCACTAAAGAATAGAAATGCGTTATACAGTTATGTTTCACTTACTGCATGTAATCTGCCTCTGTTTCAGTTACCTTTGTATTCCAACATTGTTTACTTGAGAAGTGATATGAGGGAAAATCATATTAGCTAACCTGACTTTCTAAAACACTGGGCTAAGTAAATATGCTTCAGGAAGCATCACCCAGCATTCCCAGAATGACTAATCTGTCAACTTACTTATTTATAGTTTATTTAACTGACATTTGGAGACCGGGAAAGTGTGACTGAGTCAGCAAACTATTTGCAGTGGATGCCTAGTGGGAAAAGTTCCAGCAATTAAAAAAAATATATATTTATATATAAAACTAATAAATACATTGTTACAGTACAATTTGTGGAGAATACAATCATAATTGTGAATGATTATTTACAGTAGAAATTTTTGGTTATTATTAATCCAAACTAGTAATACAGTGAATGAGCTGAACAAAAACATCATTAAGATAATTAACCATTTAAGAGTAAAATAACACAATACCATCTAATCATACTACTTGGAAAAATGGCTGACATATAAGCTGTGAAGCTAAGGAGTATAAGAACATTAAAATATGGATTTATATCTGGATAGTGATTCTGGCTTTATATTGGTTTAGCAATACTGTTTCCTCGGTAGTAGACAAGGGGAGAGACAGAAGAGATAAAGGATAAGAGTCTAGTTCAGAATCCTCTAAATCCTCTCTTATTATCACTTAAAGACATGATACCATTTAATCTTCATAAAAGGAGACCATCTAACCTTTCCACCGTGGTCTAAAACTTTGCTTTTCATAAAGCCACTGTGAAGTGTCCTGATTTGTTTCCATTACTTCTCTGTCCCCTTTTCTATGTCCTTCTCTGAAACACTTCAAACTGTATAATGTGTACTCCCAGCCATCTAGTGACTATATTCTTTCAGAATTTTTGAGATATCTGACTTCATCCTTCCTAAACTGCAGAATGTCCTGGTGGTGATGCCACTCTGTGAGCAATAACAATGTCAGAACCTTTCTACCTAACTTTTGCAGTACCAGACTTCCACAGAATTCCTGCCATTTCATTTGTGTGCTGTCAACCCGCATATTACCACTTTCTGCTCATCTATAAACTCTGTCAGCATAAATTCCAGTGTATAGTTTCTACGTCGTCAGAAGGGAAGTTACCGGTTCATAGCTTTTAGGATAGCTTGCAGGCTCACTCCTAAGAAGGAGCATTGTTTTTCCTATTAACCAGGCTGGTGTCTGTTTGGGGTGCGCATATAAATAGTTCTTACTCATGGCTAAATCTTATTGTAAAGATGTTAATACTTTTAGCCAGAAATCCCTAACTCAGAGAGTTCTTCAATGAAACCTGAGTGGGAGATTGTGTCAAAAGCCTTGGTCAGGTCAATATAGGTGGACCTTCAGCCAGGGCTTTAGTGCCTTTCTCAGCAAAGTCCACCAGGTTTAGTAAGAATGATCTACCCTTAATGAAACCAAATTGGATTGGGTCTACAGTTTGAAGGTTGATTATGTCCTTGTTGATAAGGTCTCTCCCTTTTTTTTAATTTCTCCAAGTCTTTTGGGTTTCTAAAACCATGATGGGAATGGACCCCATTCCTAAGTCAAACTACGATTAAAGTTCATGAAATTAGTATTGTTTCAATCTTTGATGTCAGCCAGAAGTGCTCTTCGCAGCACCCGTAATGTGCCCAGTAATGACTCCTTCTACAATTCATATGGGGTTACATGGATTGGTAACATATCTAAATATGATTGTAGATTCTTTTTATAAGGCCCGTTGCTCCTACGACTATTGGAACTGCCTGGGTATCTTTCTTCCACATTGCTCTCACTTCTGCCTGCAGATCCTGGTATTTTTTGTGTCTCTCTGTATGCAAGACAATGTAGTCACTGGGTGTGGCAACTTCAATGATCAATGCTACTTTTATCTTCTTTTCTTGGACCTCTATATCCATTTTTCTAGCATCGATTGTTTGAACTGTTGGTAATGGATGCTCCCATATGATATAAACTTCATTTTCTATGTTTTGTGGCTCATGCTTCCAGTGTTTTTTAGCCACGTTGATACCATAATGTTGGCACAATCCCCAGTGAAACAGTCTTGCCACGTTATTTTTTGCCTTTCAATATACAGTCCTTCTATCATTAGTGTGTCGTAAACAGCAACAAGGTGTGTGACTGTTTTCAATTCAGTTTTACAAAACCTACATTTGTCTGTTTCTCCCACATGTTCAATGGACTTTGTAAACCAGCGTGTACATAGCCCACTATCTTGTGCTGCCAATATTAACCTTTCATTTCTTGGTTTGAATTCACCAATCCTTAACCATTCCTGCATTCATTCCTTGTCAACATGAGGTTCTTTCAGAAGTTTTCTATATTTGCAAATATATTTATGCTTTTTTCACATTTCTAGCCTTCTCATCTGGTCCTTTACCTTATATTCTTTATTTTGTTTTTTGGCACATTCAGTTGCTGCCTGTTTTTTATACACTTCTGGTTTGATTTCCATTCCTGCTTGACATTGATATGCTTCTGCTAGATTAAGCAGAAGAGTCAGCTTAGATTTATTCTCCTCGTGTTTCAAAACTTTCACTACATTTGGATCTTGTGAGGTGAGTAGATATGTGTGGAGTCCCAGGATTGCAGATCTATGCGTGTAATCAATTTCAAGGAGGCCCATCCCTCCTTCAGAACTGGGAATATATAGTCTTGGTATGCCCTCATTTTTATAAATCATTTGGTGAGCATGAAGCATCCTTCTTGTTTTAATATCTAATCTATACAACACTTTTTGGGGCCAGTCAATCAATCCAAAACTGTAAGAGCAAACTGGTTTATAGCTTGGCTCTTGTTCCTAGATGTCAATGCTGTTCTCGGAATTAATTTAAGTCTTCTAAAGCATTCCTTGCTAAGTTTTATTCGCATTTGTTCATGTTTTATTGCTGATCCTTCATCATTTCCCAAGTATTTATACACTCCCTCTTGCTCAAGTTCTTGCTGATTCTTTCCATGGCCTTGTAGATGACACTGGTGAGACTTATGGGTCTATAGTTCCCAGGGTCTGTAAATGGCCCCCATTTGTGCAAAGGGATTACTGTTGCTGTTCTCTACTCCGGTGGAATAAATCCAGTTCTCAGGCTATGGTTAAAGAGATTTCTAAGTGGGTCTGCTATGTCCAGTTTTTGGTTGCTTAATAAGCATCCTGGGATGTTATCTTGCCCCATTGAGCCCATGTTTTTGGCCTTGGAGAGCTCAGGTGAGACCTGATTTCTAGAGATACTAGGCAGAGGACTGGTGTTGGGTAAGCTTTGGGTATGGACCATGGAGCCAGAGGAGTGAAATTTGCACCAAACTGTCAGCTAGGAGGGTGGGTGATTTCCTCCAGTGCAATATGAGTGGTACCATCTATTACCTCTTCTTCTTCATAAAGCTGGACATTCTATTTTCAGTTTTGGACATAATTAAAGAATGCCTTATGATTATCCTTAGCTGGAGACATTATTTAGCTTCATACTTAGCTTTAAAGGATTTCATGAGATTTCTGATTTGCTTGTTCAAGCTGAGGAGGGAATTCTTCCTCTACTGAGTCACGTCCCTCTTTTTCTTAGTCATCCATTCTTTCTCTTGTTATATAATCTGTTTATATTTGAGGTGCACCAGGGAGGCGTGTTTTTTTCAGGAGGACTTGGCTTTGATCCAGTCAGGTACAATGGAGTCTACTCAGCTGCTTAAATGTTTGTACAGGGCATTTGAGTATACCTCTGCATAGGAGTCAGGAGATGTAATATGTTTTGTACCATTGCATAGTAGTCTGAAGTTAGCTTTGGTTTTTCAGTTTTGTTGCTCCAGTGGGGGTGTCAGGTCCAATACTTACTTTGAATGAGACAGTTGTAAGGTCCAACCTTACCTTACTTCTGCATCTATTTGTATATTTACATATGTGTGCATGTGTATGTGTGTGTGTGTGTGTGTGTGTGTGTGTGTGTGTGTGTGTGTGTGTGTGTGTGTTTGCCTGTGCATGTCTGTATGTGTATAAATGTGTGTAAGGTATGAAGGTATTATTAAATACTACCTAAGTTGCATTTTATATGTAATATAATTCTTGAAATAATAGGCTCAAAGGAGGTTACTATGCTCTGAGGCCCTTATAAGGCTAGCCAAGAGTTTAACCCATATTTAGACAGATCAGCACCCAATGCCCCTGTCCAGCAGGAACAGGGGTGGAATCCCAGGGGTATATTTTCTGTTTCTCATCCAATTATCCCAGTTGTGCTTAAAAAGGGGTAAAGAGATACTCTGCATGATGTGAAGAGTGAGTCTATTCCATACATGAGGGAGTCTCTGGGACACAAATCTGTTCTGCCAACTAGTCTTACTGATGTCAATGACCAGGTTGAGGCTGCGTGCGTGGGTTACTGGAGTGGAGCTTGATTTGCGGATATACAGCAGTCCCATCAAGGTGCGGTCCGTGATTGCCTTGTATGCCAGACAGAGGTCACCTCTGAGGAGTCTGTATGAAACTGATTAGAGGGATAGGGCTTTTACCCTGTCTGTGTATGGTAGTTGTTTGAGGCCCTGGATTCTCCTGGTGAGGAACCACTGTTGCCTCTCCAGCTGCTGTATGTGGTTTGAGACGTACATGTCAAACAGGGCATTGTACTCAATAATGGCACTTATGAGGGAAGAATACAGGGATGTTATGACCTCCTTCTCCCTGGATGAGATACCCTGACTTATGAGGTGGGCCATGTACAAGGCTTCCATACAATGGAAGCAACAGGGTGGTCAAAAGTCAGGTTGTTAATCACCCTTGGTGCCCATGACTCATTACATGCTTAGGACATTGTTATCTATGCGATAATTAGTCGGGACGTCACTCTTCCCAAAGGGAACAATGATACATTTTTTGGTCTTCAGCTTGAGGCCATGTTTCTGAGACAAGTCATTTGTTTGAGTGAGACCCTCTTGGAGGATGCCCACATTACTAGGAGAATTGATGACAGCACCCAGCTTGAAGTCATCTGCAAACCTGGACAGCCAGAGCACACTGGTTTTGGCCTGCACCTCATAAAAATATATCCAAAATTACATAGGCCCCAAGACCGAATCCTGGGGTACGCCCCTTGTTACGGGCCTACTGCATGAGGTTGTTTCCCCTATTTTGACTTTGTGGGTTCTATCAGTGGGCCAGTTTGTTACCCATCTGGTAACATATCGATTGATGCCTAGTTGAGAGACTTTATCTATTATGCCCGAGTGAGGAATAGGGACAAAGGCTTTGGACAGGTCAGGATAGGTGCTGTGCACCATCCTGCCCTCGTCCATGGCTTTGGTGACTATCTCAAAGAAGTTGACCAAATTTAGCAGACATGACCTCCCCTTGATGAAGCCAAACTGTGTTTGAACAAGTGCTTGGAGGTTGCCAATATCCTTGTTAATGAGGTCCATGATAATCCATTCTATAGCCTTGCAGATCAGGCTAGTTTGTCTGGTGGCTGTATAATTTCATATATTGGTGGACACTCCAGTTTTGTGTAAAGGGATGACAGTAGCTGTCCTCCACTCTGCTGGGATGAAGTCAGTACTCAGGCTTTGGTTAAACAGGATGCCTGATGATGGTGCAATTTCCTGCCTGAGTTCATGTAGTATGCAGCCTGGGATGTTATCTAGTCCCATGGAGGCTGTATTTTTTGCCTTTGACAGAGCAGTGATGACCTGTTCCATGGATATAAGGGGAAGGGGTCAAGTACTGTGGATGTCCTGATTTACTGATGGGGGGGCAGAGGGGTAAAGTTCTCGCTGAATCTGTTAGCCAACAAGTTTGCTATATCTACTGCACTTGCATATGTGGTCTCCTTGACCACCAGTTCTGAACAGATCTGGGTGTTTCCTTTGAGGTTGCGGACATATGTGAAGAAGGCCTTATGATTGTCTCTAGAAGTTGTGGCCAATTTGGACTCAATGTTTGGTTTGGAAGATTTCACTTGTGCTCTTATTTGCTTGTTCAGGCTAAGGAGATATTGCTTCCAATTGGGCACCTGCTCCTTTTTGGTCTTGGACAGCAATTTGTTTCCTTTTGTTATAGGGTTTATTTATTACAAAGGTCCACCAGAGAAGTTTACACTTCCTTGCAGAGGAAGATGTAATCCTGTCAGATTTTCCTGATTCCATGCATCTTTATAAATTGTTGTATAGTGCTTTGGTGTAGTTTTTGATATTGGTGCCAGTTCCTATAGAGGGGGAGGGGGCTGTGAAGCTGTTAATATCATACCTCTGGAGGCTGTAATCTTCTTTGGAGAATTTTTTTTGTCTGATCCTAGTAAGAGGGGGGGTTAGGGGCGATGGTAACTTTGTAAATGACTGCTTTGTGGTCAGATCTTACTGAGGGATAATAGTATAGGGATGCTGCAATGGTTACTCATGTAGTCCAATATATTTTCACCTCTTGTGGGGATATCGACTAGGTGTTCCAAGGCATTTGCTCTAATTACATATCCTACAGCTTCTTTGAAATATTTGACTTGGTGCATATTTTATATCAAAAGTTTAAATAATGTATATACTAATAATTAAGCCATTACAAAACAAATTTATCAGACAGCCCATTAAATAAGTGCAAAAATGCCCTCCATGGTCCGAATTACTAGGAAATAATGGACCTCTCAGGAATGGGAAGTCCATAGCTCTCCACCTTTTGCACAAAAAGTCTGGACAAAGTAAAATAATGGTGGGGCAAAGCCCCAAAAATAATGAGAAAAAATGAAAAATTGCTCTTATAAACTTACAAGTTGCTACCATCAAAGGTCTTATGTTACCATGCATTTTCTGAAGGATATGAAGTCTGAAACTGAAATGCCTGTCAGTATTTATTGAATTCAGTCCTCATGGAGGAGAGGGCAATGGGAGGAAATGGGAGGAGAGTGGGATTATGATGACAGATAAATAATTTCAAAACTTTTCCCACCTTTAATGTGACCTATAACCTGTACAATTCAATTGGAAGACAAAAAATCTATTATGGGAAAAATATAAACAATAAAAAATGTACAATAAACTGGTTGCATAAGTGTGCACACCCTTAAACAATACTTTGTCAAAGCACCTTTTTATTTCATTACAGTATTCAGTCTTCTTGGGTAGGAGTGTATCAGCATGGCACATCTTGACTTTTCAATATTTGCTCACTCTTCCTTGCAGAAGTGCTCCATATCTGTCAGATTGTGGGGGCATCTGTTGTGCACAGCCCTCTTCAAGTCACCCCACAGATTTTCTATTGGATTTATATCTGGGCTCTGGCTAGGCCATTCCAAAACTTTAATTTTCTTCTGGTGAAGCCACACTTTTGTTGATTTGAATGTAGGCTTGGGGTCATTGTCGTGTTGAAAGGTGAAATTCCTCTTCAGCTTTCTAGCAGATGCCTGAAGGTTTTGGGCCAAACATGACTGGTATTTGGAACTGTTCATAATTTCCCTCCACCTTGACTAAAGCCCCAGTTCCAGCTGAAGAAAAGCAACCCCAAAGCATGATACTGCCACCACCATGCTTCACCGTGGGGATGGTGTTCTTTTGGTGATGTGAAGTATTGATTTTGAGCCAAACGTACCTTTTGGAATTGTGACCAAAATGTTCAACCTTGGTCTCATCAGACCATAACACATTTTTCATATGCTTTTGGGAGACCTGATGTATTGTTTTGCAAAATTTAGCCTGACCTGGATGTTTTTCTGTGTAAGAAAAGGATTCCGTCTTGCAACCCTACCCCATAGGGCAGACATATGGAGAATACGGGAGATTGTTGTCACATGTAGTACATAACCAGTACTTGCCAGAAATTCCTGCAGCTCCTTCAGTGTCACTGTAGGTCTCCTGGCAGTTTCCCTGACCAGTTTTTTGTCTTGACTTTTCATCAGTTGTGGAGGCACATCCAGTTCTTTGCAACTTCACTGTTATCCCATATTTTCTCCACTTTTTGATGACTGTTTTCACTGTGTTCCATGCTATATCCAATGCTGTGGAAATTGTTTTGTACCCTTCTCCTGACTGATACCTTTCAACAATGAGATCCCTTTGATGCTTTGTAAGGTCTCTGCGAACCATGGCTTTTGCTGTAGCAGGCAACTGAGTAAATGTCAGGAAAATCCTACTGGGACAGCTGAACTTTATTTGAAGTTAATCAGAGTGAGTAAATGTGAGGAAAACCCTACTAGGACAGCTGAACTTTATTTGGGGTTAATCAGAGCCTCTATTTGATGTCAGGTGTGTACCCAAGAAGACTGAATGCTGTAATAAAATAATTTATTTTATTTTTACCTGGGTTTGATTACATGACTGGTGTTAATTCATTGTGAGGTATTGTCACTATACATTGCACATGTGCACAGTACTTGCACTGGCAGCATCTTCCAAAGGCCTCAGCTGATATGTGTATGTATTTTAATAATTCTGTAAGTAATTTAAATTAGTGATGTGTAATATATCGCACACACACACACACACACACACACACACACACACACACACACACACACACACACACACACACACAGCATCATAGTTGTAGTTGTGTGACCAGGACAGAGTATAATGGACATGTGTCTGGCCCCGTTGACATTAGTATACCTTCCAATACCTTGTTATGGAACACCCATCATCTACTCTGAATGAAATATCACTCATTTTAACTGCAGTATTACAGTGAAGCCCAAACAGACAGTTCATTGCAGCCAACCATGCAATGTCTTTTGGGGCATTGTGACACAGACACACTTTCTCATGTGTCAGCCTTTGAGTCACATTTTTTTCCTAAGAGGAAATGCAATATTGCCTGTGCCAAGGAATATAAATGCAACTTTTTACTAGTAACTGACCAACCCCTTTCACTGCTATTACTTAATACACCTACTGTTCCTTTCTACCCATCTTAAACCCCACAGAAATACTTCGATTGCTTACGGAATCCTTTAACACACCAACTAATTTCTCTTTCACACAGTCTTAATGTACATTTCTACCCTAACAGTTACATCAACATTGCAACTTCCTCACTGTGTTCAACCCTTGGACTGCATGCTTACTCCACAGCTCACAGTATGTAATATACATTATCATTAACATCATTAATGCAACTGAAATTAATATACATTTTAGATAAGCTGATTTTATTGCATAACACTTTCCACCCTTTGACACCACCAGTGTCATAACATACATGTAATTATATTGTTAGTTTTCATAACGTGATACAAAAAAGCTTCAGCATCATAATCATTGTCATTGAAAAGCAAACTTTCATTGATTGGTATGAGCAGGTGAGGTTAAACATCTTGTTATTTCAGCCTTCAAAACAGAAAAGACAAAAACAATCAGAAGTATAATAAAAAGTAAAATGACAATACCCTGGATTATACCCATGGTTAACCAAGATACTGCCCAACCATCCAAAAAGTGTCCATTGTTTGACTGTCCTGTTCAAATCTTTGGCCCTTTGCTCAATGAAATTTGCCAGTTTTTCCTGCTCATCTTGATAGTCACTTATATATGAACAGCACTGACTCTCTATGTGGGCACGTCCCCCCTTTTTGCAGCAAGCATTATAGAAAGTGCCATTCGATTCTGTAACATCACAGTTCGCATTTCAGTCATGTCTCGATTTGCCATCCTGATGTTATGCAAAGGTTTGTTGGCCACCTCTTGTAGATTCTGAGCAAGCATGGTGATTTCAAGCATTGTCCTTTGCACTCCATGTCCAGGATTAAAAATTGAAAATACTTGCTCTGCCTAGTGGATTGTCTAACTGATGGTGGGTTTTCAAAATGTTGAATAGCAGGAATAAAATAGCCTACAAAGCAACATCCAGACCAGTTTGTAGGCAACCAGGGGTAGGCACAATCACCACAGATGTAGTAACGGTCACTTATCATGCCCATACCACTCCCCCAGTCATAACTTTTTAAGTGCAAAGAGTCTACCACACTTGCATGCCTGGTGTCATTGCATATGCTTTTTCCTACTGGTACAGTCCCATTTCTGGCATACTATGTGTCTCCATGGTGTGTGGTTGCAAGTTGAAGAGACACAACCTTTGAAAAATTAGTTACATTATGCCAGGTTAAACTAATGTCATTAAGGTCATTTTCAAGACATTTGTGATGCAGGGATGGGAATCATAGGAATCCCTGCCTTAGAATGATGAGGTATATGCGGACATATCCAGCAGTTTGTGTTTAAATTTTTGGCGTATTGCTGAAGGACCAGCAAGAAACTGTTTTCTCTTGACCAGTTTATAAAAGAAAACAGCAGCAGAAACCAAGCAAGGGTACCTGTTGTCACTGGATTCATCATGGAGTGCTACTGACCTTGACTTTGTCACTGGGCAGATGATTTATCTGTCGCACCTCAATCTCCCTCTATTGGCTGCAATTAATCATTTGGTGTCTCCACATGGCATAGCCTTCTTGCAATGAGATGAATGGATCCATGTTGGTAGTCCTGCACAGCAAACAGCAGTCAAGGTTTTTAGCAGGTACCGGGAAAGGACCTTTCCACCTCGGGCTGCTGCCGTTCTTCTCCAGGAAAATTTTTACATAAACCCAATCACCCGGCTGTAGTTGATAACAAGGCTGGTCAGGAGGATTTGGTAATGCTGCTCTTACTGTTTGATGATATCACTGCAAAATACGAATTAAGTTCTTACAATATGAAATCATGGCATCATCTGACAAGGTTAATTCGGCATTTCCCACTAGAGGTGTAGGTGGAAGGGGCATGGGCCTCCCCAATAATACTTCATATGAACTCAGCTTCCTGGTGGCATTTAGTGAGACCCTCATACTCATTAATGCTAAGGGTAGGCCTGCGGGCCACTAAGTGTGTTTGAGCACAAATCTTTGAAATTTTATTCCTAATGGTTCTGTTTACCCTTTGCACTAATCCAGATGACTGTGGATGGTTGGTGCAGTGCAGACTCAAGTTAGTATTAAAAAGTATGCACAATCCCTTAAGTAAATAATTATTAAAATGTGTTCCCTGGTCAGTATTGATATTACATGATATACCTAATCTCGGTATAAAAGCATACAGAAGTTTTTTAGCTACTGTTAATGCACCAGGTTTGTGACAGTGGGTAAGCTTGCACCCTTGCTGAGAACATACACACCACCAACAAAATAAATTGTAAATTATTAGTCTTAGGCATCTGAATGAAGTCTAGCTGCATGGTAACGAACGTTTCCCAGGATACAGGTAAACATGCAGCCTTAATGGTGGCATTTTTACTTACATTATACTCGTGACATATCCGACAATTTTGAACAATACTGAAGTATCAAAGAGGAGACATAAGGGGCATACCAACTTCGGGTAATTTGATTAAATAAAGCAGTGTTACATGTAAGGGTATTAAGTTGATATGCCCTTGCCAGGGAGTTTACTTCATTCTCGCGACAGCTGAATCATTAAAATACAATTCACGTGACACATGATGTGCAAAACGTGAGTACGTCAAATGCACTAAACCGCGAAAGTGGAAATATCGAACTCGCATAGTTGGCCCGTCTGCGGAATAGGTTTGTAAGTAAGTGTGCGATAGTTATGGACCTTAGGGTTAGGGTGCAGGTTAAGGTAAGTGCATAGATAGGTAATGTATGTAAGGTTTAGTGTAGGGTTTTGTTAAGTGTATGTGTGTGGAATATTTAGTTTGTTTGGTTATAGCTCAGTAGGGTAAGTGTGCGGTAGTTACGGACCTTAGGGTTAGGGAGGGGTTAAGGATAGTGCATAGATAGTTGTGTATGTAGGGTTTAGTGCAGGGTTAGAAGTAGGGTTTTGGTGCTTTAGTTTAGGGTTAGAAGTAGGGTTTTGGTTAGTGTGTGCATGTGTTGTTTTTTACTGCGTTTCAGTAGGTAGTATGTTGCGGGCGGTGGGGTTGGCCAACTATGAGAGATTGAGATTTAGAATTTCGTGGTCTAGTGCGTTCGACTTATTCATGTTTTGCTCATTATGGTTCGTGTGAGTTGTATTCGAGCAATTCGGCTTTCACAGGAATGAAGTAGACCCCTTGCCAGGTAAGGTAGCAAAGAGGCAGGCATCACCAATCAGCCAACCGAATGAGGCCATATGGTGTCAGAGGATTTTCTACATCCATTGTTGAGCCACGTCTGAACTTCTCCCTGTGATGCTTCAGCTGGAAAGCATGGCAACTTTTCAAAATCAAACACATCATTACTGTTAACATAAACAGAGTTTTGAAACAATCTACTACTGCTTGTTTAGCACCTTGGTGTGCTAATTGCTACCCTTTTTTACAACATACTGGCCTTTTTGATGTGGACAATATTTGATTACAGACAGCCTCTTAGATTGTAGAAGTGCATTTAACAATGATTTTATGTACCCTGAATTTTTAATTTGTTTTCCTGAAGAGGTCACAAACCCACTCTCTTTTTCCAAAGTTGCCCAAAATCATCTACCATCCCAAAAGCATAATGGCTGTCTGCACAAATATTGGCCACCTTGTCTTTGGCTAACTCATAGACATTTTGCAAAGCTAATAACACAGCTATTTATAGGTTCATAGGTTCATAGGTGGGTACTAGGCTATCTGCCCGAGGGCATTTATAAGCCTAGCCAGAGTGTGTCAGCTTTCGCCGCCCCATTGATTAATTAACTGAGCCTCTGTCAAGAAGAGCCAATGAAGTGATCCCAGGGGTGTATTTTCTGTTACCCATCCACTCGCCAAGGATTCTCTTGAAGAGTGTTAGTGAACGGCTCTGCCTAATGCAGTTAGGAATTTTGTTCCAAAGCATGGAGAGTCTCTGTGACAGGAATCTATCCCTCCAGCATGTTCTATTTATTGTTGTGGCGAGGTTTAGCTCACTAGAGCGAGTGGCTCACAGTGACTTGGATTTCTTTAGGTGGAGCATGTCCATCAGTTCTGAGTTGAACATAGCTTTGTAAGTCAGGCAGAGATCACCTCTGAGTAAGCGATATGCCACTGAGTACAACCGGAGTTTTTCCAGTCGGGCTGCATAGGACATATGTTTGAGGCCAGTAATCCTCTTGGTGAGGTACTTTTGTGGTCTTTCCAGCTGTTGGAAGTGTCTTGTGAGGTACATCCCAAATGGGGCATTGTACTCTATGATGGGTCTGATGAGTGACGAGTAGAGGGGCACTATAACCTCTTTATTTCTAGATGTGAACCCTTTAGTAATTAGATGGGCCACATAGAAGGATTTCCTAACTACTTTGGCAATATGATTGCTAAAGGAGAGATTACTATCTACCTGGGTCCCCAGATCTCTTATTACCTTTTCTGTATTAAGGGGGCTGCCACCTATGTGGTAATTCATGGGTGTTTTTTTTTCCAAATGGGATGACTATGCATTTTTTGGCATTTAGCTTGAGACCATGACTTTGAAACCAGGTATTCATCTCAGTAAGGCCCTTTTGGAGAATGTCCGTGTCAGCCGGAGAGTCAATTATGGCTCCCAGTTTGTAGTCATCAGTGAACTTGGTTAGCCATAGTCTTCCTGTGTTTGCCTATACTTCTGAGAAGTATATGCAGAACAGTAGGGGTCACAGGACTGAGCCTTGTGGGACACCTTTGACTGGTTTAGAGTCAGACCTGGAGCACAGTATTCTTACCATGTGAGTACTGTCTGTAAGCCAGTTGGCAACCCATGTCATCTGGTAACATATCGATTGATGCCTAGTTGAGAGACTTTATCTATTATGCCCGAGTGAGGAATAGGGACAAAGGCTTTGGACAGGTCAGGATAGGTGCTGTGCACCATCCTGCCACGTCCATGGCTTTGGTGACTATCTCAAAGAAGTTGACCAAATTTAGCAGACATGACCTCCCCTTGATGAAGCCAAACTGTGTTTGAACAAGTGCTTGGAGGTTGCCAATATCCTTGTTAATGAGGTCCATGATAATCCATTCTATAGCCTTGCAGATCAGGCTAGTTTGGCTGGTGGCTGTATAATTTCATATATTGGTGGACACTCCAGTTTTGTGTAAAGGGATGACAGTAGCTGTCCTCCACTCTGCTGGGATGAAGTCAGTACTCAGGCTTTGGTTAAACAGGATGCCTGATGATGTTGCAATTTCCTGCCTGAGTTCATGTAGTATGTAGCCTGGGATGTTATCTAGTCCCATGGAGGCTGTATTTTTTGCCTTTGACAGAGCAGTGATGACCTGTTCCATGGATATAAGGGGAAGGGGTCAAGTACTGTGGATGTCCTGATTTACTGATGGGGGGGCAGAGGGGTAAAGTTCTCGCTGAATCTGTCAGCCAACAAGTTTGCTATATCTACTGCACTTGCATATGTGGTCTCCTTGACCACCAGTTCTGAACAGATCTGGGTGTTTCCTTTGAGGTTGCGGACATATGTGAAGAAGGCCTTATGATTGTCTCTAGAAGTTGTGGCCAATTTGGACTCAATGTTTGGTTTGGAAGATTTCACTTGTGCTCTTATTTGCTTGTTCAGGCTAAGGAGATATTGCTTCCAATTGGGCACCTGCTCCTTTTTGGTCTTGGACAGCAATTTGTTTCCTTTTGTTATAGGGTTTATTTATTGCAAAGGTCCACCAGAGAAGTTTACACTTCCTTGCAGAGGAAGATGTAATCCTGTCAGATTTTCCTGATTCCATGCATCTTTATAAATTGTTGTATAGTGCTTTGGTGTAGTTTTTGATATTGGTGCCAGTTCCTATAGAGGGGGAGGGGGCTGTGAAGCTGTTAGTATCATACCTCTGGAGGCTGTAATCTGCTTTGGAGAATTTTTTTTGTCTGATCCTAGTAAGAGGGGGGTTAGGGGCGATGGTAACTTTGTAAATGACTGCTTTGTGGTCAGATCTTACTGAGGGATAATAGTATAGGGATGCTGCAATGGTTACTCATGTAGTCCAATATATTTTCACCCCTTGTGGGGATATCGACTAGGTGTTCCAAGGCATTTGCTCTAATTACATATCCTACAGCTTCTTTGAAATATTTGACTTGGTGCATATTTTATATCAAAAGTTTAAATAATGTATATACTAATAATTAAGCCATTACAAAACAAATTTATCAGACAGCCCATTAAATAAGTGCAAAAATGCCCTCCATGGTCCGAATTACTAGGAAATAATGGACCTCTCAGGAATGGGGAAGTCCATAGCTCTCCACCTTTTTGCACAAAAAGTCTGGACAAAGTAAAAAATAATGGTGGGGGCAAAGCCCCAAAAATAATGAGAAAAAATGAAAAATTGCTCTTATAAACTTACAAGTTGCTACCATCAAAGGTCTTATGTTACCATGCATTTTCTGAAGGATATGAAGTCTGAAACTGAAATGCCTGTCAGTATTTATTGAATTCAGTCCTCATGGAGGAGAGGGCAATGGGAGGAAATGGGAGGAGAGTGGGATTATGATGACAGATAAATAATTTCAAAACTTTTCCCACCTTTAATGTGACCTATAACCTGTACAATTCAATTGGAAGACAAAAAATCTATTATGGGAAAAATATAAACAATAAAAAATGTACAATAAACTGGTTGCATAAGTGTGCACACCCTTAAACAATACTTTGTTGAAGCACCTTTTTATTTCATTACAGTATTCAGTCTTCTTGGGTAGGACTCTATCAGCATGGCACATCTTGACTTTTCAATATTTGCTCACTCTTCCTTGCAGAAGTGCTCCAAATCTGTCAGATTGTGGGGGCATCTGTTGTGCACAGCCCTCTTCAAGTCACCCCACAGATTTTCTATTGGATTTATATCTGGGCTCTGGCTAGGCCATTCCAAAACTTTAATTTTCTTCTGGTGAAGCCACACTTTTGTTGATTTGAATGTAGGCTTGGGGCCATTGTCATGTTGAAAGGTGAAATTCCTCTTCAACTTTCTAGCAGATGCCTGAAGGTTTTGGGACAAACATGACTGGTATTTGGAACTGTTCATAATTTCCCTCCACCTTGACTAAAGCCCCAGTTCCAGCTGAAGAAAAGCAACCCCAAAGCATGATACTGCCACCACCATGCTTCACCGTGGGGATGGTGTTCTTTTGGTGATGTGAAGTGTTGATTTTGAGCCAAACGTACCTTTTGGAATTGTGACCAAAATGTTCAACCTTGGTCTCATCAGACCATAACACATTTTTCATATGCTTTTGGGAGACCTGATGTATTGTTTTGCAAAATTTAGCCTGACCTGGATGTTTTTCTGTGTAAGAAAAGGATTCCGTCTTGCAACCCTACCCCATAGGGCAGACATATGGAGAATACGGGAGATTGTTGTCACATGTAGTACATAACCAGTACTTGCCAGAAATTCCTGCAGCTCCTTCAGTGTTGCTGTAGGTCTCCTGGCAGTTTCCCTGACCAGTTTTTTGTCTTGACTTTTCATCAGTTGTGGAGGCACATCCAGTTCTTTGCAACTTCACTGTTATCCCATATTTTCTCCACTTTTTGATGACTGTTTTCACTGTGTTCCATGCTATATCCAATGCTGTGGAAATTGTTTTGTACCCTTCTCCTGACTGATACCTTTCAACAATGAGATCCCTTTGATGCTTTGTAAGGTCTCTGCGAACCATGGCTTTTGCTGTAGCAGGCAACTGAGTAAATGTCAGGAAAATCCTACTGGGACAGCTGAACTTTATTTGAAGTTAATCAGAGTGAGTAAATGTGAGGAAAACCCTACTAGGACAGCTGAACTTTATTTGGGGTTAATCAGAGCCTCTATTTGATGGCAGGTGTGTACCCAAGAAGACTGACTGCTGTAATAAAATCATTTCTTTTATTTTTACCTGGGTTTGATTACATGACTGGTGTTAATTCATTGTGAGGTATTGTCACTATACATTGCACATGTGCACAGTACTTGCACTGGCAGCATCTTCCAAAGGCCTCAGCTGATATGTGTATGTATTTTAATAATTCTGTAAGTAATTTAAATTAGTGATGTGTAATATATCGCACACACACACACACACACACACACACACACACACACACACACACACACACACACACACACACACACACAGCATCATAGTTGTAGTTGTGTGACCAGGACGGAGTATAATGGACATGTGTCTGGCCCCGTTGACATTAGTATACCTTCCAATACCTTGTTATGGAACACCCATCATCTACTCTGAATGAAATATCACTCATTTTAACTGCAGTATTACAGTGAAGCCCAAACAGACAGTTCATTGCAGCCAACCATGCAATGTCTTTTGGGACATTGTGACACAGACACACTTTCTCATGTGTCAGCCTTTGAGTCACATTTTTTTCCTAAGAGGAAATGCAATATTGCCTGTGCCAAGGAATATAAATGCAACTTTTTACTAGTAACTGACCAACCCCTTTCACTGCTATTACTTAATACACCTACTGTTCCTTTCTACCCATCTTAACCCCCACAGAAATACTTCGATTGCTTACGGAATCCTTTAACACACCAACTAATTTCTCTTTCACACAGTCTTAATGTACATTTCTACCCTAACAGTTACATCAACATTGCAACTTCCTCACTGTGTTCAACCCCTTGGACTGCATGCTTACTCCACAGCTCACAGTATGTAATATACATTATCATTAACATCATTAATGCAACTGAAATTAATATACATTTTAGATAAGCTGATTTTATTGCATAACACTTTCCACCCTTTGACACCACCAGTGTCATAACATACATGTAATTATATTGTTAGTTTTCATAACGTGATACAAAAAAGCTTCAGCATCATAATCATTGTCATTGAAAAGCAAACTTTCATTGATTGGTATGAGCAGGTGAGGTTAAACATCTTGTTATTTCAGCCTTCAAAACAGAAAAGACAAAAACAATCAGAAGTATAATAAAAAGTAAAATGACAATACCCTGGATTATACCCATGGTTAACCAAGATACTGCCCAACCATCCAAAAAGTGTCCATTGTTTGACTGTCCTGTTGAAATCTTTGGCCCTTTGCTCAATGAAATTTGCCAGTTTTTCCTGCTCATCTTGATAGTCACTTATATATGAACAGCACTGACTCTCTATGTGGGCACGTCCCCCCTTTTTGCAGCAAGCATTATAGAAAGTGCCATTCGATTCTGTAACATCACAGTTCGCATTTCAGTCATGTCTCGATTTGCCATCCTGATGTTATGCAAAGGTTCGTTGGCCACCTCTTGTAGATTCTGAGCAAGCATGGTGATTTCAAGCATTGTCCTTTGCACTCCATGTCCAGGATTAAAAATTGAAAATACTTGCTCTGCCTAGTGGATTGTCTAACTGATGGTGGGTTTTCAAAATGTTGAATAGCAGGAATAAAATAGCCTACAAAGCAACATCCAGACCAGTTTGTAGGCAACCAGGGGTAGGCACAATCACCACAGATGTAGTAACGGTCACTTATCATGCCCATACCACTCCCCCAGTCATAACTTTTTAAGTGCAAAGAGTCTACCACACTTGCATGCCTGGTGTCATTGCATATGCTTTTTCCTACTGGTACAGTCCCATTTCTGGCATACCATGTGTCTCCATGGTGTGTGGTTGCAAGTTGAAGAGACACAACCTTTGAAAAATTATTTACATTATGCCAGGTTAAACTAATGTCATTAAGGTCATTTTCAAGACATTTGTGATGCAGGGATGGGAATCATAGGAATCCCTGCCTTAGAATGATGAGGTATATGCGGACATATCCAGCAGTTTGTGTTTAAATTTTTGGCGTATTGCTGAAGGACCAGCAAGAAACTGTTTTCTCTTGACCAGTTTATAAAAGAAAACAGCAGCAGAAACCAAGCAACGGTACCTGTTGTCACTGGATTCATCATGGAGTGCTACTGACCTTGACTTTGTCACTGGGCAGATGATTTATCTGTCGCACCTCAATCTCCCTCTATTGGCTGCAATTAATCATTTGGTGTCTCCACATGGCATAGCCTTCTTGCAATGAGATGAATGGATCCATGTTGGTAGTCCTGCACAGCAAACAGCAGTCAAGGTTTTAGCAGGTACCGGGAAAGGACCTTTCCACCTCGGGCTGCTGCCGTTCTTCTCCAGGAAAATTTTACATAAACCCAATCACCCGGCTGTAGTTGATAACAAGGCTGGTCAGGAGGATTTGGTAATGCTGCTCTTACTGTTTGATGATATCACTGCAAAATACGAATTAAGTTCTTACAATATGAAATCATGGCATCATCTGACAAGGTTAATTCGGCATTTCCCACTAGAGGTGTAGGTGGAAGGGGCATGGGCCTCCCCAATAATACTTCATATGAACTCAGCTTCCTGGTGGCATTTAGTGAGACCCTCATACTCATTAATGCTAAGGGTAGGCCTGCGGGCCACTAAGTGTGTTTGAGCACAAATCTTTGAAATTTTATTCCTAATGGTTCTGTTTACCCTTTGCACTAATCCAGATGACTGTGGATGGTTGGTGCAGTGCAGACTCAAGTTAGTATTAAAATGTGTGCACAATCCCTTAAGTAAATAATTATTAAAATGTGTTCCCTGGTCAGTATTGATATTACATGATATACCTAATCTCGGTATAAAAGCATACAGAAGTTTTTTAACTACTGTTAATGCACCAGGTTTGTGACAGTAGGTAAGCTTGTACCCTTGCTGAGAACATACACACCACCAACAAAATAAATTGTAAATTATTAGTCTTAGGCATCTGAATGAAGTCTAGCTGCATGGTAACGAACGTTCCCCAGGATAGAGGTAAACATGCAGCCTTAATGGTGGCATTTTTACTTACATTATACTCGTGACATATCCGACAATTTTGAACAATACTGAAGTATCAAAGAGGAGACATAAGGGGCATACCAACTTCGGGTAATTTGATTAAATAAAGCAGTGTTACATGTAAGGGTATTTAATTGATATGCCCTTGCCAGGGGGTTTACTTCATTCTCGCGACAGCTGAATCATTAAAATACAATTCATGTGACACATGACGTGTGAAACGTGAGTACGTCGAATGCACTAAACCGCGAAAGTGGAAATATCGAACTCGCATAGCTGGCCCGTCTGCGGAATAGGTTCGTAAGTAAATGTGCGATAGTTACGGACCTTAGGGTTAGGGTGCGGGTTAAGGTAAGTGCATAGATAGGTAATGTATGTAAGGTTTAGTGTAGGGTTTTGTTAAGTGTATGTGTGTGGAATATTTAGTTTGTTTGGTTATAGCTCAGTAGGGTAAGTGTGCGGTAGTTACGGACCTTAGAGTTAGGGAGGGGTTAAGGATAGTGCATAGATAGTTGTGTATGTAGGGTTTAGTGCAGGGTTAGAAGTAGGATTTTGGTGCTTTAGTTTAGGGTTAGAAGTAGGGTTTTGGTTAGTGTGTGCATGTGTTGTTTTTTACTGTGTTTCAGTAGGTAGTATGTTGCGGGCGGTGGGGTTGGCCAACTATGAGAGATTGAGATTTAGAATTTCGCGGTCTAGTGCGTTCGACTTATTCATGTTTCGCTCATTATGGTTCGTGCGAGTTGTATTCGAGCAATTCGGCTTTCACAGGAATAAAGTAGACCCCTTGCCAGGTAAGGTAGCAAAGAGGCAGGCATCACCAATCAGCCAACCGAATGAGGCCATATGGTGTCAGAGGATTTTCTACATCCATTGTTGAGCCACGTCTGAACTTCTCCCTGTGATGCTTCAGCTGGAAAGCATGGCAACTTTTCAAAATCAAACACATCATTACTGTTAACATAAACAGAGTTTTGAAACAATCTACTACTGCTTGTTTAGCACCTTGGTGTGCTAATTGCTACCCTTTTTTACAACATACTGGCCTTTTTGATGTGGACAATATTTGATTACAGACAGCCTCTTAGATTGTAGAAGTGCATTTAACAATGATTTTATGTACCCTGAATTTTTAATTTGTTTTCCTGAAGAGGTCACAAACCCACTCTCTTTTTCCAAAGTTGCCCAAAATCATCTACCATCCCAAAAGCATAATGGCTGTCTGCACAAATATTGGCCACCTTGTCTTTGGCTAACTCATAGACATTTTGCAAAGCTAATAACACAGCTATTTATAGGTTCATAGGTTCATAGGTGGGTACTAGGCTATCTGCCCGAGGGCATTTATAAGCCTAGCCAGAGTGTGTCAGCTTTTGCGCCCCATTGATTAATTAACTGAGCCTCTGTCAAGAAGAGCCAATGAAGTGATCCCAGGGGTGTATTTTCTGTTACCCATCCACTCGCCAAGGATTCTCTTGAAGAGTGTTAGTGAACGGCTCTGCCTAATGCAGTTAGGAATTTTGTTCCAAAGCATGGTGAGTCTCTGTGACAGGAATCTATCCCTCCAGCATGTTCTATTTATTGTTGTGGTGAGGTTTAGCTCACTAGGCGAGTGGCTCACAGTGACTTGGATTTCTTTAGGTGGAGCATGTCCATCAGTTCTGAGTTGAACATAGCTTTGTAAGTCAGGCAGAGATCACCTCTGAGTAAGCGATATGCCACTGAGTACAACCGGAGTTTTTCCAGTCGGGCTGCATAGGACATATGTTTGAGGCCAGTAATCCTCTTGGTGAGGTACTTTTGTGGTCTTTCCAGCTGTTGGAAGTGTCTTGTGAGGTACATCCCAAATGGGGCATTGTACTCTATGATGGGTCTGATGAGTGACGAGTAGAGGGGCACTATAACCTCTTTATTTCTAGATGTGAACCCTTTAGTAATTAGATGGGCCACATAGAAGGATTTCCTAACTACTTTGGCAATATGATTGCTAAAGGAGAGATTACTATCTACCTGGGTCCCCAGATCTCTTATTACCTTTTCTGTATTAAGGGGGCTGCCACCTATGTGGTAATTCATGGGTGTTTTTTTTTCCAAATGGGATGACTATGCATTTTTTGGCATTTAGCTTGAGACCATGACTTTGAAACCAGGTATTCATCTCAGTAAGGCCCTTTTGGAGAATGTCCGTGTCAGCCGGAGAGTCAATTATGGCTCCCAGTTTGTAGTCATCAGTGAACTTGGTTAGCCATAGTCTTCCTGTGTTTGCCTATACTTCTGAGAAGTATATGCAGAACAGTAGGGGTCACAGGACTGAGCCTTGTGGGACACCTTTGACTGGTTTAGAGTCAGACCTGGAGCACAGTATTCTTACCGTGTGAGTACTGTCTGTAAGCCAGTTGGCAACCCATGTCATGACGTAGGGGGTTTATGTTCATGCTGGTGAGTTTTTCTATAATTCCCAAGTGGGGAATGGTGTCAAAAGCCTTGGTGAGGTCCAGGTAGGCTGTGTGAACCACCTTCCACTCATCTTTGGCCTTGGTTACTGTCTCGAAGAAGTCATCCAGGTTTAGTAGGCATGATCTGCCCTTAACAAAGGCGAACTGGGTCGGGTCAAGTGTTTCGAGGTTCCCAATGTCTTTGTTAATGAGTTCCATGATGATGCACTCCATAGCCTTGCAGACCAGGCTAGGCAGGCTTATGGGGCGATAGTTACCAGGGTCAGTCGTGGCCCCTCCTTTGTGGAACAGAATAACCATTGCTGTGTGCCATTCTATGGGCACATAGCCTGTGTAGAGGCTGAAGTTGAACAGTGTGTTTAGGTGGGGGGTTAGTTCGTTCTGTAGTTCGTGTAAGACACAGCCTGGGACACCATCTGGCCCCATTGACTCTGTGCTTTTGGCTTTTGAAAGGGCTGTTTTCACTTGTGCACCTGTGATTCCGGGACACTACATTTTTCCGGTATTGTTGTGGGCTCTTTTGGGGGTGAGAGGGGGGTGAATTTTGCACTGAATCTATCTGCTAGGATGTTGGCAATATCAGTAGGTTCAGTATATTTTGTGCTATTTTGCACTAGCTCAGAGCATATCGGTGAGTTGCCACTTAGATTCTTGACATAGATAAAGAAGGCTTTGTGGTTATCTTTTGAATCCTTGGCTATTTTTCTTTTGAAGTTAGCCTTGGATGATTTTATGAGGGACCTTAGTTTCTTACTGATACTGATCAGGGATGTCTTTCCTTCTTGGGATTTGCTTTTTTTTCTGAACTAGTTTCCTCCTTCTATTGTATAGCCTGTTTATGGCAGGGGACCACCAGACTGGTTTCTTTCTCTTAGGGGAGTGAGTCTTGGTTTTGCTAGGGATGGCACGATCCATGCATCCTTATAGGTGCTCATAGAGTGCATTTGTAAAGGTTCCTGCATCTTGGACACTGTTATACTTTAGCGTGGGGGCTGTGAAGGTGAAGTTTGCTATAGAAAAGTTTTTCACTGTGGTTTCCTTGGTTGGGGGTGGTGGTGTGGTGTGGACATCCAGAGTGATTAGTTTATGGTCTGATCTAACCAGCGACAGGTTGACCTCCAGTGCAGGACACCTGTCACCCATGTTGGTGATGACCAGGTCCAATATGTTTTCACCTCTGGTAGGGGAGTTTACCAGCTGATCCAGGGCATTTGAGTTGATAAATTCCAGGAAGCGCAGGACCTGGGAATTTGTACTTGAGTAGTTTTCCCAGTTAATGGTAGGGTAATTGAAATTGCTCAATATCAGGGTGTTCGGTAGGACCTTCATGTTTTCCAGTGTCTCCAGAAAGGTGGAGTTGTGGTCCTGGGTCATGGAGGGTGATCTGTAGCAGGCCACAATTTGCATTGCAGACTTTCCCGATGTTAGTTGCACATGGATGATCTCAGAGGTATCATGCTGTGCCACTAACCTGGAGGTGTAGGTATCCTTGATGAATATGGATACACCCCCTCCTTTTGTGTTTTGGTCCATGTTCTGTGGCTGAAATGTGTGGTATGAGTTGTAGCCCAGTAGTGCTGGGGTACTCTGTGGAGCCTTGAACCAGGTTTCAGTTACTGCACAGATGTTGATGTTCTCCATACTGAGGAGTGCTTAGAGTGCATGCATTTTGAGATTTAAACTCCTGGCGTTGAGTAGCATAACCCTCATTTTTTTTATTTGTGCTGTTTACGGAGGTGGATTTGACTTTTGAGCCTTGCCTAATAAAGGCACTATGGGGGCAGCAAGAGCCTTGGCCAGTATTCGAAAGCCTTGGGGTTACTGGTGCACACCGTCTCTTGCAAAGCAACAAGGCTTGCCAAGCATGTCGTCCCGGGCTGACAGACACTGGATCCCCTTTGAATGACACCAGAAGCTTAGCCAATTGTTGAAATTGATCATTTTTCTTTATACTGTGGTATCATTCTTGGTGAGGGCAGGATGCTACTCAGGGTCTGGGTCATACCCGCCTGGGCTACATGATCAGAGAGCTCTTCCATGTCTCTTTTCATGTAGTCCAGGGAGGTACATCACAGGTTATTCACACCGACATGAATAATGACAGAGTTATATTTGTACTTGTTCTGGAGTGACCTAAGTGCTTGTGTTATGTGGCAGATTCTGACTCCTGACAGGCAGCTAACAGTAACCTTCTCCTTGTCCAGCCTAGTGAGTGGGACATCAGTGTGCCTGACTTTAGAGTCGCCTATTACTAGTGTGTTAGGTATGTTATTTTGCCTTAAGGGCTGTGACTGTGTGGCACACTGATTTTGTGTTTTATATGTTGTCTGGTTTGTGATGGGAGGTGCAGGTTTTTTGGGTGTCTACTTTGGAGGTCTCTAATGCTTTTGCAGGGTTTTATTTAGAACCTCCAAGTATGATTTTGTGTATTTATGTGTATTTTTTGCCAGTGCTGGTTTAGTATGTCTATGTGAGTCTGGAGGTGTGGTGCAAGTGTTAATCTTCTCCTCATGACTGCCTGTTCCAGTCTTGGGTGGAGAGAGCTTAGCTTCCAATTTAGCTATATAATTGCATCCCTCACATATGTTAATGTTTTGTGGTAGGAGGAGAGGGTTGTCTGTGTACATGAGGCAGTTGTAACATTGCTTCAGGATACCCAGGTTCACCAGCTGGACTGGAAAGTATACCTGAAATTGCCCTTTGGTCATGCCTGAATAGTAGGGTGAGCTACTTAGTCACTTGGTTGGTGAGGAGTGAATAATGAGCCTTGCCCTGCTGGGCAAACAAGTGTTGGGCTATATTAGTGCTTGCTATTAGGTCTGAGCAATTACTGGACTGTAGGATGCTTTTTAAGTGCTTAGGTTGAGAGATAGACTACTTTCAAGGGAAAAACTGAAGAGGGGACTTGGTGGAGCCGGGAATAATTTAGCCCTAGCTAACCGGCACTGCTCGGACATGCAAAACCATGCAAACATGTTTTTTTTACAGCAGGGAAATGAAGGAGATAGAAATTAGCCCAAAATGGCCTATAAACTACTAACTTCTGGGCTGGAACCACTCCTCCAGGGACAGATGGCTGCTCAAAGCTCCCTCTCTTACAGGTGAACAGAGAAACCTCATTCTATCCAAGTAAGGTCTGGGCAACTCAGAAACTTGTAACACAGCCCTGAATTCAGCACTAGCCTGAACACTGGACTATACTAGCTTAGAAAGGTGGGAAACAAGGATTTTTTTTTTAAAAGATAAGGCAAAAACAGTAACAAATACACTTAAAACAGCTTTAAATGACTACAAACAGTAAAAAATACACTTAAAACAGCTTTAGATGACTACAGCAATCAGAAAAGGCTTTTAAACAATTTACCCAATTAACCAGTAAAAAAATCTCAAAACTGAGCCCCGTTCTTGCAGTCTTCAATCAGACAAGTTCTAACTGCACACTCCTGCCACTGGGGTGCAGGGGAACCTTCTCCAAAAAAAGAATGCCTGGATTAGTGCTCAAGTTATACAAACAAAGCTAGATTCAGCAGGCCTGGATCTAGTCTATGCTACAGCAAACAAGGTGCACCAATTTCAGTAAGAAACAGTTCAAATATGTAGGCACTATAAGCCTTTAACCAGAAATTCCCAGCTCAGAAGGGCAGAGTCCAGCCTCTCCTCCCACAGAAGTACAGACCACAAACATTCTTAATGTAAAATAACTGGTCTGAAGCCCAAGTGCTTAAACCAAAAGGCTTAAAATGATAGTTACACCAAGCAGTAATAAATACAATTGAGTACTTGTAAGATGACTCAAAAGCAAAATAAAGTAATAAAGTAGAAGGAAGCACAAATACAGTGAAAGCAGATGAATAATGTGCAATTTTTTTTTTGAGTGAGCAAATGAGATGGGCCCAGTAGGAGTATCCAAATGCAAATTTATAAGAGGGGTGGGCAGTTTCAAAGCCACCAAGATTAACACCAAAACAAAAGCAGAGAGGGTGGTGGGAACTAACTGAAAAAACAGAGCCACAACTTCCAGCTAGATAGTATTCGATGCAACACAAATAAATCAATTTAAATGATATAGTATTTGAAAAAAGTGCAGATAAAGATTTACTTAAATTCACTTATACGTCCAGTTGATTGCAGGTAGATCTTAGCCGGCCAAAGCTTAGAGTTTAAGCAGAACATAATCCAAAATGTACCACTTATATAAAGCCAAAACTGAATATAAATGAAGTGAAACTTTCCCCCACTTATCACTGGCTATGCAGGAATTCTAACTAGCACTAAATTCTAACAAGCATTAACTGAAAAAACAGAGCCACAATTTCCAGCTAGATAGTATTCAATGCAACACAAATGAATGAATTTAAATGCTGTATTATTTGAAAAAAGTGCAGATAAAGATTTACTTAAATTCACTTATACACCCAGTTGATTGCAGGTAGGTCTTAGCCGGCCAAAGCTCAGAGTTTAAGCTGAACATAATCCAAAATGTACCACTTATATAAGGCAGAAACCAAATATCAGTGAAGTGAAACTTCCCCCACTTATCACTGGCTATGCAGGAATTCTAACTAGCAGAATGCCGCGGTGGTGCAGCGGTAGCATTGTCGCCTCACAGCAAGAGGTTTTCTTGTTCGATTCTCGGCTGGAGTGCCTTCTGTGTGGAGTCTGCATGTCCTCCCCATGGTTGGGTGGCGTTCGAAAGACATGCGTGAATGGGTGTGCCTTCGTTGAAGGTTAGGGGTCAGGCTGGCACTTCAGCATCCATAAAAATCTACTGCCAATCATTAGCAGACCGGAGTTACTCTGTGGCGACCCCTAACCAGGAAAAGCCAAAAGAAGAACAACTAAATCCTAACAAGCATTAACTGAAAAAACAGAGCCACAACTTCCAGCTAGATAGTATTCAATGCAACACAAATAAATGAATTTAAATGCTGTATTATTTGAAAAAAGTACAGATAAAGATTTATTTAAATTCACTTATACGTCCAGTTGATTGCAGGTAGGTGTAAGCTGGCCAAAGCTCTGAGCAGAGCGAACACCCTCTAATCTTTGTTGCAACAATATTGTCTCTTCAGTGCAGATGGCTATTCCTGCAGTCATTTGGCATCTTTGATGTCTTCCACATGAGCCATCTATGAACAAGTTCACATCAGCATTGGATATAGCAGTATCCGTGAAGTCCTTCCTAGGAGAAAGCAAATAGTTAGACACACGCAATCATGCACTTCACCATCATCGTCAGTATGCAACAGAGATGCAGGATTTAGAACAGGACAGTGGATCATAAAAATAGATGACTCAGAAAGAAGTGTAAGTTCAACTTGAGTTAGATGTGCATTCGATAGTGGTTGAGTTTTCATTTTAAGCAAAAGTGATGATACAGAATGAGGGACAGCTACTGTGAGATCTTGCCCGAGCAACAGCGATTGTGCAAAAGTAACTAGAATGGCAGCAGCAGCAACTGCCCTTAAACTGGGTGGAAAACCTTTTGCAACAGAATCAAGTTCCATGCAGTAATAAGCTAATGGACAATAGCTGTCCCCATGTTTTTGTGCAATTACTCATTGAGCAAATCCATTTCTTTCATGACAGAATAAAATCAAAGTCTTATCATAGTCTGGTAACCCTAAAGATAGGGCAGTAGCTAAAGCTTGTTTAAAATTATGAAATTAAATTTCCTCTTCGCTATTGCAAAGGAGAGTCTGTGGTGTATGCTGCTTTAAAAGATTTGTCAAAGGTTTCGAAATTTCTGCGTAGTTAAGAATTCACTGTCTGGAGTATCCTGCCATACATAGGAAAGACCTAAGCTGTCGCTGAGTAGTCGGATGTGGGGCCTTAGATATTGTATGAATATGAGATGGTAACACTAGCCTGCTACCCTGTGATATTAAATGACCAGGATAATGTACCTGAGGTGACCACAAATGTAGTTTTTCTCTAGACACTTTGTGTCCCTTTTCTGCAAGGATACTCTCATAATGCAAGGTATCCTGCTGACATTGCTGAAAGAAATTTGATACTATTAGTAAACCATCTAAGTATTGTACAAACACAATCCCACCAGGAAATGTCACATTCACCAAATCTTTTTTCTGACTTTGAGAAAATAATGAAGGATATTCAGTATACCCTTGTGGCAACCATGTAGAGGTATATTGCTGTTCCTGATAAGTAAAAGCAGACGGAAAGTGAATGTCAAGTTGAACAGGTATAGAAAAGAATGCAGAACATAACTGTATGCCAGAATACTTACTAGCTGTAGGTGGTATGCAACGCAGTATTGGTGGTGATTTGCATCAACAGAAAAAGTGGGCAATACTCATTTATTTACAGGTGTTAAGTCTTGTACATATCTATAAGTATCCTTTCCTGCTTTTTTAACTGGAAAAATATTATTATTCCTTGCTGTATCAGAGACTGAATTACAGGTTTGATTCCCTGCTCTGCTTCGGGCTTTAGTGGATATCGTGGCACTCTAGGAAGAGGTTTTGATGGGTCTAATTTTATTTTTACTGGTTCTGCTGATTTCAGTATACCTAGTTCATTTGCATGCTTTGCCTACAAGTTGGCAGGTACCTGCTGTAGTAACTCTCCATCTATGTATGCTTCCAACAGGGTGTTCCTCACCTTCTGCTAAAACAGCCAAAGCTTCCCCATCTGATCTGTCAGAACATTTTTGAACAGCACTTCTAGGGAACAGTAAATAATAGAACCCAGCTTGATTAACAAATCTCTTCCTAGCAGATTTTCTGGTGCAGTTGTACTCAAAAGAAAAGAATGCTTTTCTTCGATCAGACCAAAAGAAATGGAGATTGGTTACTTATCCTGTTTTGGAACCTTAGTATTTGTGACTCCGACTGCCTTTACTTTATGCTCTAATACTTGCATCTGACTATCTGACCTAGTGGCTCCAGTGTCCACCAGAAAAGGTGCTTTTCTTTTAATTTATTTTGATCTTAACGTAGGGTCCATTTTAATCTATTGGCAAGAGAGGGTTAAACTTTGCTTCTGTGTTATTTGCTTGACCTAGTCAGTATGGAGCTTCTTGACTCCCCCCAATCTGAGGCGGTGGTCTTGGAAAAACTGCATTATTTTAATTTGGTTGTCATTCAGTCCAAGTATCTTGGACTCTCTGCATTTGCCTGTATAGGGATTCCCTTCTCCAATGTGCTGCTTCTCCACAACTGAAGCAAGATGTGTTAGATAAAGCTGGAGGGTCACTGCCAGCTCATGGTTCATCCACACATGAAGCAAGATGTGTTAGATGAAGCTGGAGGGTCACTGCCAGCTCGTGGTTGGCAACCAAACTGCACCTTGTTCTGGAACTGCACCTTGTTCCCCTTGGCTAGCACTTTTGTTAAATGCTCTAGCAATTTCTCTACCCCTCCCTCTGCTTCTGCCTGGATTTTCCAGCTGCCTGATTTATAAAGTTAACCGCTTATCCTCAGTAACCTTTCTACATTTATCCTGAAACTCTGTACAGTGATTTGGAGCACTTAATAAAGACTCAAAGTCTTAAAGCTTGCCAGTGTAAGAGCACTTGCTGTATTTGATTTGGTTGTTGTTGTGTCTTTCGGCTTTTCCCGGTTAGGGGCTGCCACAGCGGAACTCCGGTCCGCTAATGATTGGCAGTAGATTTTTAAGTGCCGAGTTGCCAGCTCTGATGCACAACCTTCAACGAAGGTACACCCATTCACGCATGTCTCCACACAGAAGACGCTCTAGCTGAGAATCGAACAGGACAACATATTACTGTGAGGCGACAATGCTACCGCAGCACCACGACCGCAGTCTCCCAATAATGCTGTGGGCACATGAACTTGTTGTATAGAGTACATCCCAATCATGGTGTGGGCTCATGAATTTGTTTTCACAGTTTACAGTCTACGTCCCAATCATGTGGTGGGCTCATGAACTTGTTTTAACTTTGTCTATAACTTTTAACTTATTTTTTCTCTTTTGTTTTCTCTCATACATTCATACATTGACAGAATAAAACATCTCTCATACTTCTTCCCTTTCAATCATGAGGGTACCGCCCTCGACACAAGGGGCTTCCTTGTGTTAATTTTTCCTTTACTGTGTGTGCACATACATTTACTATTCTCATTTGCTGTGGGGTCCTCCCACTATTACTTTGCATACCTTACAAACAACTCAGTCAAACAAAAACAGTCATACACTGATTCTACATTTTGCTAAAAAATTTAAAACAGAAAAAACAAGTTAACCCCTTTCTCCTTTACAAAATAAATACCGCATTTGCCCAGTTTTGTGTGCTGTGCAGCATCGGTTAGCTAAGGTATAACTATTCCTGGCTCCACAAAGTCTTCTCTTCAATTTTTCCCTTGGAACTAGACAAACTTTCAACTTAAGCACTCAAGCCATTCATTTCTCAGCCAGGCACTTACTCAAAACTCATAGCAAGCACTTATAAACCCTAGCACTAGACCCTCGTATACTGTACAGAAGGACAAGGCTCTCTATTCGACCTTACCAGCCATTCAGTAAAACAGTTCACTGTACCTATCCAGGTATGTCCAAAGGGCAGTTTCAGGTGTACTCTCCAGTCCAACTGGTGAATCTGGGCATTTTGAGACAATGTTATAACTGCCTCATGTACACAGACAACCCTCTCCTCCTACCACCAAACACTAATACATGTGAGAGATGCAATTATGCAGCCAAACTGAACTAAGCTCTCTCAACCCAAGACTGGATCAGACAGTCAAGAGGAGATGGGAAATACTTGCATCACACCACCAGTCTCACATAGACCCATTAAACCAGCACCAGCAAAACACACACATAAATACAAGAAAACATACTCGGAGGCTCTAAATAAAAATCTGCAAAAGCAACAGAGACCTCCAAAGCAGACATCCAAGCAACCTCCACCCCCCCAACATAAACCATGAAACACATACTTCACAAAACCAGTGTGCCATGCAATCACAGTCCTTAAGGCAAAATAACATACCCAACATACTAGTAATAGGTGACTCTATAGTCAGGCACACTGACGTCCCACTCACTAGGCTGAATAAGGAGAAAGTTACTGTTAGCTGCCTGTCAGCTGCCAGGATCCGCCACATAACACAAGCACTCAGGTCACTCCAGAACAAGTAGAAATATGACTCTGTCATTGTCCATGTTGATGTGAATGACCTGAGCCGTACCTCCCTGGACTACATGAAAAGAGACATGGAAGAGCTCTCTGATCATGTAGCCCAGGCCGGTATGACCCTGACCCTGAGGAGCATCCTGCCCTCACCAAGAATGATACCACGGTATAAAGAAAAAATGATCAATTTCAACAATTGTCTAAGTTTCTGGTGTCATTCAAAGGGGATCCAGTGTCTGTCCACCTGGGATGACATGCTTGACAAGCCACGCTGCTTCACGAGAGATGGCTTGCACCTGTCACTCTTAGGCTTTCGATTACTGGCCAAGTTTCTTGCCACCCCCATAGTGCCCTTTTTAGGCAAGGCTCAAAAGACAAACCCACCACCATAAATAGCACAAGTAACAAAAAACTGAGGGTAATGCTACTCAATGCCAGAAGTCTAAACCTCAAAATGCATGCACTCAAGGCACTCCTCAGTATGGACAAAATCGATATATGTGCAGTAACAGAAACCTGGTTTAAGGCTCCAGAGAGCACCCCAGCACTACCATGCTACAACTCATACCATACATTTTGGCCATAGAACCCGGACCAAAATACAAAAGGTAGGGGCGTATCCATATTCATCAGGGATACCCACACCTCCAGGTTAGTGGCACAGCACAATGCTTCAGAGATCACCCACGTGCAACTAACAATTGGCAAAACTGCAATTCAAATTGTAGCTTGCTACAGATTACTCACCATGTCCCAGGACCCCCATTCTGCATTTCTGGAAACACTGGGAAATATAAAGGTCCTACAAAACACCCTAATATTGGGTGATTTCAATTACCCAAACATTAACTGGGAGAACTATTCAAGTACTAACTCCCTTGCCCAACATTTCCTAGAATTTATAAACTCAAACACCCTGGATCAACTGGTCAACACTCCCACCAGAGGTGACAACATATTGGACCTGATCATCACCAACATGGGTGACCAGTGTTCCACACCGGAGGTCAACTCCTCACTGGTTAGATCTGACCATAAACAAATCACTTTGGATATACACATTCCACCCCCACCCCCGGGCAAGGAAACCACCATGAAAAACTTTTAAAAAGCAATCTTCATGTTACTTAAGACTGAGGTGGAAAGTTTCAAAGCCCCCATGCTAAAGGATAATGCTGTCCAAGCTGCAAAATCCTTTACTAATGCATTCTACGGGCACCTACAAGAATGCATGGATCATGCTATCCCAAGTAAAACCAACTCAGTCCTCCAAGAAAAGGAAACCAGTCTGGTGGACTCCTGCCATAAACAAGCTATACAATAGAAGGAGGAAAGTAGTACAGAAAAGAGTAAAATCCCAAAAAGGGAAGACTTCCCTGATCAGTATCAGCAAGAAATACAATCCCTCATAAAATCATCCAAGGCGAGCTTCGAAAGAAAAATTGCCAAGGACTCCAAAGATAGCCACAAGGAATTCTTTAGCTATGTCAAGAATCTAAGTGGCAATGCTTAGATCTGCTCGGAGTTAGTGCAGAATAGCACAAAATACACTGAACCGACCAATATCACCAAAATCCTGGCAGACAGGTCCAGCGCAAACTTTACCCCCCTCTCAACCCCAAAAGGGCCCATAACCATACCAGAAGAATGTAGAACCTCTGAAATCACAGACACTCAGGTTAAAACAGCCCTCTCCAAAGCCAAAAACACAGCATTAATGGGACCGGACAGTGTCCCAGGCTGCGTCCTACACGAGCTCAAAGATGAACTAACCCCTCACTTAAACACACTGTTCAAACTCAGCCTTTCCACAGGCTATGTACCCATAGAGTGGCACACAGCAACGGTTATTCAGCTCCACAAAGGTGGAACCACAACAGACCCCAGGAACTATCACCCTATAAGCCTGACTAGCTTGGTCTGCAAGGCTATGGAGTGCATCATCATGGAACTCATTAACAGAGACATTGGGAACCTCCAAACACTGGACCCTACACAGTTCGGCTTTGTTAAGGTAGATCATGCCTCCTAAACCTGGTGGACTTCTTTGAGACAGTTACCAAGGCTATACACGAGGGAAAGGTGGTACACACAGCCTACCTAGACCTTGCAAAGGCCTTCAACACCATTCCCCATTCTGGTATTATAGACAAGCTCACCAGCCTGAACATAAACCCCTACATCACAAGATGGGTTGCCAACTGGCTCATGGACAGAGTTGCGGGAGCTAGGTCCAACTCTAAACCAGTTACAAGTGGCGTTCCCCAGGGCTCAGTCCTAGGACCCCTCCTGTTCGGCATATACTTCTCAGAGGTACAGGCAAGCACAGGAGACTATGGCTGACCAAGTTCACAGACGACTGCAAACTAGGGGCTATAACTGACTCTCCGGCTGGCACAGACATCCTTCAAAAGGGTCTCACTGAGTCAGATACCTGGTGTCAAAATCATGGCCTCAGGCTAAATGCTAAAAAGTGCATAGTCATTCCCTTTGGAAAAAAACAAAGTACCCACAAACTACCACATAGGTGGTAGTCCCCTAAATAGGGAAGACGTAATAAGAAATCTGGGGACCCAAGTAGATAGTAATCTCTCCTTTGATAATAACATTGCCAAAGTGGTTAGAAAATCCTTCTATGTGGCCCACCTAATCACAAAAGGGTTCAAATCCAGATCAAAAAAGGTCATTGTGCCCCTCTACTCATCACTCATCAGGCCCATCATGGAGTACAATGCCCCATTTGGGATGTACCTTACAAGACACCTGAAACAGCTGGAAAGACTACAGAACTACCTCACCAAGAGGATCACTGGCCTCAAACAGATGCCCTATGCAGCTCGACTGAAGAAACTCCAGCTGTAATCGGTTGCATACTGCCTACTCAGAGGTGATCTCTGCCTGACATACAAGGCCATGTCCAACCCAGAATTGATGGACATGCTCCAACTAAAGAAAACCATATCCCCTCGAGCCACATGCTCTAGGGATCTAAACCTCACCAGAACAATAAATAGGACGTGCTGGAGGGATAGATTCCTGTCCCAGAGACTTTGCATGCTTTGGAACAAGATTTCAATCTACATTAGGCAGAGCTCCTCGCTAACACTCTTCAAGAGAAACCTTGACGAGTGGATGGGAAACAGAAAGTTTACCCCGGGGATCACTTCAGTGGCTCTGCTGGACAGAGGCACAGGGAACTAATCTAAGGGGGTGGCGAAAGCCAACACATTCTGGCTAGGCTTATAAATGCCTTCAAGCAGATAGCCTAGTACCTACCTATGAACCTATGAACCTATAAAACATTTTCCCTTCCAAAGCTAGTATGTTGCACTTCCTGAATAGCTGCACATTTGAGTCTCTGACTATTCCATACAAAGCAGTGTGGAGTATGCGTAATGCAAGTGATACTTTATTCCGTAAAATATTCAGTAAGGAACCACCCAGCATCCCCTCAAAATAAATGTTTCACTACATGGACTGTAGACTAGAGTGAGATTTCAGTACATTCTTTTACTGAGCCAGTATCATGAAGTCAGGTTTGCACATTACTGTTTTGCTGTAATTTTAAAAATGTGGAGATGAGTAGAATGTCAGGAAATTGCCAAAACAGCATGTCACAAGACAACTGTACCTCAAAAAGAAATGTGCAGGCAAAAATAAGTTAACATAATAATGGCTTGTATACAGAAATAGGGTTTAATCAAAAGTTGCTAGTAACATACTGAAATAATCAAGAATTTTCTGAAACTTGCTTGCAAAAATTAAATTGAAAGTGTTTATATAAATATTTCTTTCTACTGCTGATTAAGCTGATTAAATAAATATGTAACTCTTACTCCAGGCAGAGGGGGAGAAATTTAGATTGGACGTCCCTTCCTTTCAATTTTGAGCCGACTGTTGCAATGAAAACACCTTTGCAGTAGTGTTGGGGGAGGGGACTGTCAATTCATGTTGGACTACAAAATAACACCTAGAACAAAGGCCTCCAATTTAGCTACTTCTGGGACTGCAACTAGTTAACTTCAAAGTATAGTGTAAAAGAAGCTCTGAGCAAAATATAAATGAGGGTGATTAGCAAAAGAAAAGAAGCAGCCCTCTTGCAGAAGGAATACAGCTAACAGTGAGTCACACGTTTCCCATTATATGTCAATGGCATGGGAATTCACAGTGACTTCCTTATGTCTGACATGAGTCATAGAAAGAAGACTTGAAATGCTTTATGGGAAAGAGAAAGGGTTGAAGCAGGTTCATAGGTTCATAGGTTCATACTAGGCTATCTGCCCTAGGGCATTTATAAGCCTAGCCAGAATGTGTTTGGCTTTCGCCACCCATTTTAAATTAATTTTGCTATGCCCTTTTTCTGAGGTTAGTATACTGTGCCTCTGTCTAACAGTGACACATAAGTCATACCCGGGGTAAACCTACGATCTCCCAACCACTCATCAAGATTCCTCTTGAAGAGAGTCAATGAGGGACTCTGCCTAACCTGGACTGGGATTTTATTCCAGAGTGAAGGGAGCCTCTGGGTTATGAATCTGTCCCTCCAGCATGTCCTATTTATTTCAGTGCTGAGGTTCAAGTCTCTTGAGTGTGTAGCTCGATAGGATTTGGATTTTCTGAGGTGCAGCATGTCCATTAATTCCGGGTTGGACATGGCTTTATATGTCAGGCACAGATCGCCACTGAACAGGCAGTATGCCACTGAGTAGAGCTGGAGTTTCTTTAACCGGGCAGCATATGGCATCTGTTTGAGCCCTTTGATCCTCTTGGTGAGGTACTTTTGGGGTCTTTCCAGTTGCTGCAGGTGTCTGGTAAGGTACATCCCAAAAGGGGCATTGTACTCAATTATGGGCCTGATGAGGGATGAGTAAAGAGGCACGATGACCTCCTTGATCTAGATGTGAATCCCTTCATGATTAGATGGGCTATATAAAATGTTTTTCTAACCACTTTGGCCACGTGGTTGTCAAATGAGAGATTGCTATCAACTTGGGTCCCCAGGTCCCTAATTACTTCTTCTGTACTTAATGGATTACCACCTATGTGGTAATTTGTGGGCACTTTGTTTTTGCCAAAGGGGATGACTATACACTTTTTGGCGTTTAGCTTGAGGCCATGGCTCTGGCAGCAGTTGTCTGTTTCTATGAGGCCCTTTTGGAGGATGCTTGTGTTGGCTGGAGAGTCGATTATGGCGCCCATTTTGCAGTCATCTGCGAACTTGGTCAGCCACAGTCCTTCCGTGTTGGCCTGTACCGAGAAATATATACTGAACAACAGAGGTCCCAGGACTGAGCCTTGTGGGACACCACTTGTAACTGGTTTGGAGTCTGACATGGCTCCAGCAATTCTAACCATGTGGGTTCTGTCCTTGAGCCAGTTTGCAACCCATCTAGTGACATAGGGGTTTATATTTAAGCTGGTGAGCTTATCTATAATGCCCGAGTGGGGTATTGTATCGAAGGCTTTTGCGAGGTCCAGGTAGGCTGTGTGGACCACCTTCCCCTCGTCAATGGCCTTGGTGACTGTTTCAAAGAAATCAACCAGGTTTAAGAGGCAGGATCTGTCCTTAACAAAGCCAAACTGGGTAGGATCCAGTGTCTGTAGGTCCCCAATATCTTTATTTATGAGGTCCATGATTATCCTTTCCATAGCTTTGCAGACCAAGCTAGTCAGGCTTATGGGGTGATAGTTTCCAGGATCCGTTGAGGCACCACCTTTGTGGAGAGGGACCACAGTTGCTGTATGCCACTCTTTGGGTACATATCCTGTTGTAAGGCTGAGATTGAACAGTAGTTTTATGTTTGGGTTTAGCTCTTCTTGGAGTTCATGTAGGATGCAGCCCGGGACACCGTCTGGTCCCATTGATGCTGTGTTTTTTGCTTTGGAGAGGGCAGCTCTTACCTGAGCATCCGAGATGTCAGGGGGGCAGCACTCTGCTGGAATAGATATTTGCCCTTTTGGTGGGGAGGTGGGGGAGAAGTTTGCGCTGAACCTGTCTGCTAGGATGTTGGCAATGTCTGTGGGTTCGGTGTATTTTTTGTCATTTTGGACTAATTCTGATCATATCTGGGAATTACCACCCAGGTTTCTAACATAACTAAAGAAAGCCTTGTGATTATCCTTAGTGTCCTGTGCAATTTTTCTCTCGAAGCTGGTCTTAGACGATTTTATGAGTGCCCATAGTTTTTTGCTAATACTGATCAGAGATGCCTTCCCTTTTTGGAATTTTGCTCTATCATTTAGTAGCTTCTTCCTTCTATTGTATAGCTTGTTTATGGCTGGGGTCCACCAGACAGGACGTCTGCCTTTGGAGGATTGGGTCTTGGTTTTATTTGGGATCGCATGATCCATGCATTCCTGAAGGTGTTTATAGAATGTATTTATAAAGGATTCTGCGGTCTGGGCCGTATTTTCCACAGGCCCGGGGGCTTTGAAGGATTCCACCTCAGTTTTGAGGAGTGTGAAATTTGCTTTAGAGAAGTTTTTCACTGTGGTTTTCTGGGCAGGGGGTGGTGTCGGGATATGAACATCCAGTGAGATTAGTTTATGGTCTGATCTTACCAGTGAGGGATACACTTCTGGTCTGGAGCATAGAGTCCCCATGTTGGTGATGATCAGGTCCAGTATGTTTTCCCCTCTTGTGGGAGTGGTAACAAGTTGTTCCATAGCATTTGAGTTTATAAATTCTAGGAACCTTTGGGCTAGGGTGTTGGAGCTAGAGTAATGCTCCCAGTCTATGTTTGGGTAGTTGAAGTCACCCAATATAATGGTGTTTGGAGAGACCTTCATATTTTCCAGTGTTCTCATGAAGGCCGAGTGGGTTTCCTGGGTTAGGGAGGGTGGTCTGTAGCAGGCTATAAACTGGAAGGCAGTTTTACCCACTGTTAGTTGCACATGGATAGTCTCTGATGCTTCATGCTGTGCCACCAACCTGGAGGTGTGGGTATCTTTGATGAATATTGATACTCCCCTCCTTTTGTGGGTCGGTCCAAGTTTTGGGGCCAAAAGCATGGTATGAGGTATAACCTGGTAGTGCTGCGGTGCTCTCGCGAGCCTTGAACCAGGTTTCTGTTACTGCACAGATATCGATTTTCTCCATGCTAAGGAGAGTTTTGAGTGCATGCATCTTGAGGTTTAGACTTCTGGCGTTGAGTAGCATTACTCTTAGTTTCTTATCCCTTGTGATACCTATGGAGGTGGGTTTGTCTTTTGAGCCTTGCCTAAAAAGGCACTATGGGGGTAGCAAGAGCCTTTGCCAATATCCAAAAGCCCAGGGGTGACAGGTGCAGGCCGTCCCTAGCGAAGCATCGTGGCTTGTCGAGCATGTCATCCCAGGCTGACAGGCATTGGATCCCCTTTGAATGACACCAATAATTAAGCCATTTGTTGAAATTGATCATCTTGTCTTCATATTGTGGCATCATTCTTGGTGAGGGTAAGATGCTACTCAAGGTCAGGATCATACCGGCCTGGGCCACATGCTCAGAGAGCTCCTCTATGTCTCTTTTCATGTAGTCCAGGGAGGTACGTCTCAGGTCATTCACACCAGCATGAACAATGACTGAGTCATATTTGTACTTGCCTTGGAGTGACTTGAGTGCTTGTGTTATGTGGCGGATCCTAGCGCCCAACAGGCAGCTCACCGTGACCTTCTCCTTGTTCAGCCTGGTGAGTGGGACGTCAGTGTGCCTGATGATAGAGTCACCTATTACAAGTGTATCAGGTGTGTTGTTTAGCCTTAAGGGCTGTGACTGTTCGGCACACTGGCTTTGTGAGCTACGTGTTGCATGTGTTTTGTTTTGGGGTAGCGGTTGCTTGGGTGTCTGCTTTGGAGGTCTCTGCTGCTTAGGCAGATTTTTATTTAGAGCCTCTGAGTATGTTTTTGTGTGTTTATGTGTTTGGTCTGCTGTCGTGGTAGGTCTATGTGAGACTGGAATTGTACTGAGTGTGGTTTCCTTCTCCTCCTGACTGGTTATGCCAATACTGAGTTGAGAGAGCTTAGCCTCCAGTTTGGCTATATGGATGCATCTCTCACATTTGTTGGAATTTATTGGGAGGAGGAGAGGGTTGTCTGTGTACATGAGGCAGTTGTAACATTGCCTCAAGATTCCCAGATTCACCAGCTGGACCAGAGAGAAGATTGACAACTGACCTTTGGACATGCTAGAATAGTATTGGGAATTCCTTTATAATTGAAAAAAAAGGGCCAATGGGGAACAAGGTACTCGAGAGGACTTTGTGAGAGTGTAGTGCTTTTAATTTTTTAGTGCTGACTTATATAATTGCTTTAGTGAGCAAGTGCCTTTAGTGAGCAAGTGCCAGGTAACTTAAATGCAATGTGTTACAGGTAACTTAAATGCAAAAATGACAAACAGTAACTTTCTTTTAAGTGAAACAAGGAAATGAGTACAGTAAGCAATGCAGATATCACTAGGGATCCACAGAAGCGCTGAAAAGCTGTGTTTTAGGTGGTATTAGTGTTTCAGGGAAATAACAAGCAAACAAACAACACGCATACAAACAGAGCTAGATTCAGCAGTCCTGGATCTAGTCTATGCTACAGCAAACAAGGTGTACCAATTTCAGTAAGAAACAGTTGAAATATGCAGGCACTATAAGCCTTTAACCAGAAATTCCTAGCTCAGAAGGGCAGAGTCCAGCCTCTCCTCCCACAAGAGTGCAGACCACGAACCTTCTTAATGTAAAATAACTGGCCTGAAGCCCAAGTGCTTAAACCAGAACTAATACACTTTTAGAATAACAGACACTGAGCCCTCAATCAGCAGTTCCCAACTTAGAAGGATGTAAGCCACCTGTCCTGCCACCACAGTGCAGGCCACAAACCTTCCTAATGTAAAACAACTGGTCTGAAGCCCAAGTGCTTAATCCAAAAGACTTAGAATGATAGCTACACTTTAATCAAGTTACTACCAAGCAGTAATAAATACAATTGAATACTTTGAAGAATGCCTGGATTAGTGCTCAAGTTATACAAACAAAGCTAGATTCAGCAGGCGTGGATCTAGTCCATGCTACAGCAAACAAGGTGTACCAATTTCAGTAAGAAGCAGTTCAAATATGCAGGCACTATAAGCCTTTAACCAGAAATTCCCAGCTCAGAAGGGCAGAGTCCAGCCTCTCCTCCCACAAGAGTCCAGACCACGAACCCTTTTAATGTAAAATAACTGGCCTGAAGCCCAAGTGCTTAAACCAGAATTAATACACTTTTAGAATAACTGACACTGAGCCCTCAATCAGCAGTTCCCAACTTAGAAGGATGTAAGCTACCTGTCCTGCCACTACAGTGCAAACCACAAACCTTCTTAATGTAAAACAACTGGTCTGAAGCCCAAGTGCTTAAACTAAAAGGCTTAGAATGAGTTGCACCAAGAAGTAATAAATACAACTGAGTACTTTTAAGATGACGCAAAAGCAAAATAAATTAGGAAGAAACACAAATACAGTAAAAGCAGATCATTTTTTTTTTTCAGAAAAGTAGCAAAAACAGTAGTAAAAACAATTCACATGCAGTGCAAGCTGGCACACTTGAGTATGTAGCAATATTAGTCCACACACAGTTTGAAAAAATGTAATTAAATTAAAAAGGACTAAAAGCAAGTGCAGAAAGGGTTTATTAGATAGAATGCGGTAAAGAGATGGGACTGGGGGAGTGTCCTAGATCAAATCTACAGTGGGGCGGGCACTGCAAAAGCCACCAAATTTAAACTACAACCAAGAACAGGGAGGGGGAGTGGGGAAGACAGTTTCAACAGAGCTAGATCTGAGGAATCAGTCCAAATTATAAAACCACAAAAAAATGCAGAAAATATACTTAAATCAGCTTATGCAGACAAATCTCAGTAGCAAGCAACTCGTTTTAAAATGATTACAAGAAATGTAACCAACACAGGTTTTAATGTTATCAGAAACCCCCCAAGCTAATTAACACTTAAAGGAATTTCAAAGCAGTCTAACAACTAGTGCAGAGCTTCAGAGCAGAGCAGAAGATTATGTTGCTATATCAAGCCCCATCGGTAGCCAAGTTGTGGTAAACATGCTAAAAATACAAATAAAGCACTGATTTTGAGGTGTTAAAATAGGCCTGGAAACAAAGATAGACGGAAAAACATATTATTTTAATTCTAGGGTGGGGTTTTCCTTTAACTGTACTACAATATAATTGTTCCTTAATAAAACAAGTGTCATGCTTACCAGGTGCAGGACCATGGCCTTGGACAATACATGATGGACCTATCAGTACCACTGCATGTTGCAGCACAACAAGGTAATATGTCCGTATAACTCACATTTAAAGTAGCTACTGTGTTACTTGTTGTATTGGTCACAATCTGAGTATGAGTGTGTAACTGAGGTTACCCCCCTCAAAGAACAAAGACAGCCCACTGTGTCCATATTCATAAAGGACACCCACACATCAAGGTTGGTGGCAACGCACGATGCATCGGAGACCATCCAGGTGCAATTAACCATAGGCAAGACTGCTCTGCAATTTGTAGCATGTTACAGGCCACCCTCTCAAACTCAGGAACCTCACATGGCCTTCCTGAAAACACTGGAGGGGATAAATGTATCTCCAAACACCATCATACTAGGTGACTTCAACTACCCTAATATAGACTGGGAACACTACTCAAGCCCAAACTCTCTAGCCCAAAGGTTCCTGGAGTTCATAAACTCAAATGCCATGGAACAACTAGTCACCATCCCACAAGAGGAGAAAACATACTTGATCTCATCATCACAAACATGGGATCACAATGTTCAACACGGAGTATGCCCCTCACTGGTGAGATCAGATCATAAACTAATCTCGCTGGAGGTCCTCATCCGCCCCACCTGAAATAAAAAGACCACAGTGAAAAACTTCTCAAAAGCCGACTTCACACTTCTAAAACTAGTGTGGTCTCCTTTAAGGCCCTGAGCCAGTGGTAAACATTACTCAAACCGCTGAATCACTTACAAATGCCTTCTACCAGCACCTACAGGACTGCATGGATCAGGCAATCCCAAACAAAACTAAGACTCTTTGTACCAAAGGCAAGCGTCCAGTCTGGTGGACCCCAGCCATAAACAAGCTCTACAACAAAAGGAGGAAGCTACTACAAGATAGAGCAAAATCCTTGAAAGGTAAGACACCTTTGATCATTATAAGTAAAAAACTAAGAGCTCTCATAAAATCATCCAAGGCTAATTTTGAGAGAAAAATCGCCAAGGACACAAAAGACAATCATAAGGCCTTCTTTAGCTATGTTAGAAACCTAGGAGGAAACTCCCAGATATGCTCAGAATTAGTTCAAAATGATGTGAAGATTACTGAACCTACACACATTGCCAACATACTGGCTGACAGGTTCAGTGCAAACTCCCCCCCTCCCCCCCAAAAGGAGAGATATCTATACCAGAGGATTGTAGCCCCCCAAACATCTCCAACGCCCAGGTGAGAACTGCTCTCTCCAAGGCAAAAACACAGCATCCATGGGACCGGATGGTGTCCCCGGCTGTGTGCTCCACGAACTCAATGAGGAATTAAACCCGCAGTTAGGACAGCTGTTTAATCTTAGCATCACCTCAGGATTACCCAAGGAGTGGCGCACGGCGACTGTGGTCCCACTTCACAAGGGCGGTGCCTCCACCGACCCTGGAAATTACCATCCCATTAGCTTGACAAGCCTTATCTGCAAAGCCATGGAGAGGATCATAATGGAACCCATAAATAAAGACATAGGGAACTTACAGACTTTGGATCCAACCCAGTTTGGCTTTGTCAAAGGCAGATCATGCCTTTTAAACTTGGTTGACTTTTTTGAAACAGTCACCAAGGCCATTGATGAGGGAAAGGCAGTCCATACAGCCTACCTTGACCTGGCAAAGGCCTTCGACACAATACCCCACTCAGGTATCATTGAAAAACTCATCAGCCTGAATGTAAACCCATACATCGCAAGATGGGTTGCAAACTGGCTAAGTGACAGAACCCACAGGGTCAGAGTTGCTGGAGCCATGTCAGACTCAAAGCCTGTCACAAGTGGTGTCCCACAGGGCTCAGTCCTGGGTCCACTCTTGTTCGGCATCTACTTTTCTGAAGTACAAGCAAACACAGGAGGGTTATGGCTGACAAAGTTTGCAGATGACTGCAAACTGGGCGCCATAGTCGAAAACACTTCTGACACAGATATCCTTCAGAAGGGCCTCACAGAAATGGATAACTGGTGCCAGAGCCATGGCCTAAAGTTAAATGCCAAGAAATGCATAGTCATACCCTTTGGGAAAAACAAGGTTACCCCTAGCTACCATATAGGTGGCAATCCACTGAGCACAGAAGAAGTCATCAGGGACCTGGGGACCCAGGTTGACACTAGCCTTTCGTTTGACACTCATGTTGCTAAAGTAGTCAGGAAAACCTTCTACATTGCCCACCTGATCATGAAGGGATTCACATCTAGATCAAGGGAGGTCATCGTCCCCCTGTACTCATCACTCATTAGACCTATGATTGAGTACAATGCCCCATTCGGAATGTATCTGACCCGACACCTGCAGCAGCTGGAAAGGCCCCAAAAGTTCCTCACCAAAAGGATAAAGGGTCTCAAAAATATGTCTTATGCTGCCTGACTGAAAGAACTCCATCTCTATTCAGTCTCATACCGCTTGCTCAGAGGTGACCTGTGCCTGACGTATAAGGCCATGTCAAACCCAGATTTGATGAATATGCTTCACCTCAAAAAATCTAGATCCCTCAGAACCACAAGGGCGGGAGACTTAAACCTTGACACGGTTATTAATAGGATGTGCTGGAGGGACAGATTCATCACCCAGAGACTCCCTATGCTGTGGAACAAAATCCCGGTACATGTGAGGCAGAGCACCTCGCTGGCCTTGTTCAAGAGGAATCTTGACCAATGGATGGGAGATCGCAGATATACCCCAGGGATTACTTCAGTGTCACTGCTTGACAGAGGCACAGCAAAATAATAGGCATAGTTTTATTCAAACTAAAGGGGTGGCGAAAGCCACATAACTATGGGCTAGGCTTATAAATGCCCTTGGGCAGATAGCCTAGTATTAACCTATGAACCTATGAACCTATGACACCCACATAAAAAGTATCTACAGCCTGACACACTGACTGCTACAGTATTACAGTGCTGATCACAGTAAGCTTACCTGCACAGTCCTCAGTTGTGGAAACTGTGGCACTCACCTCCACGATGAATGGTGCGATGAATGCCTGGGAACTGTTGTGTGTACCTAGATGAGCCAGGAATTCTTTAGTGGCCAACAGTGGTTATTCTGTTGCAGGCCCTTTAATGGTAACAGCACAATCCCTGGCTACATCTGGTGCTCTTTGTCGTGCAGTACTTATCACATCGGTTGCCTGGTGTTGAACCTGCTCATATGTCCTGCCCTGCTGGCCCATGCATTCACATCATGGACAGGGTCTGCCCACAATGCAGCCCACTGTTCCCTGCTTTGTCTCCCCCTGTTATGATGTGATGATTTTGTCTTAGTGCTTGCAGTATAATTTCATTATCTGTATCTGAGAAGGGTGCATGGAGTCTAACGTACATAATTCCTGAAAGACAACAAAAGGAGAACACATTACAAGATCACATATGTGGACATACACTATGCACAGATACAGCAAGGCCAAAATGACTGGCAATAACCACTGCTTGCTCACACATGTCATACTCCACAGTGTGCAAACAAACAAAGTGTGTGGATACAACTGAGATAGTAGCAATAGTCAGGTTTGCCCGTGTGTACCATGACAGCTATTGCTGTATTATCATACATCCAACACTGTGGTTTTCCCCCTATGAGCAACCCCTTGATAATATGTCATACAAACAATGCCACATGAATAGCAGTGTGCTATTACAATGGCTATAAAGGGAAAGACCAATGAGACCAGTGTGGTCCAATGAGACCAGTGTGCCGCAATGACAAAAGACAATGCACCCTTGATGTTTTGTATATCTTGTGTAGGTGTAAGACAGCAGAAGGTCACTGACATGTCATTATTACAGGTCCAAGACAGGCTTAATGCTGTAATTACTATTTCTCATAAAGCTATTCACTCATCTGTAACCTGTTGTACACCAAAACATTTACATACCTGATGGAGTGCAGTACTCCCCTGTTGATATGTGGTGATAGTATAATTGTCACAATGGCGTGCTCTGTGTGAGGAAGATCTCATACAGAATGGTTCCCCATAGCCAGCTGCTTGCCTTTTAAACATACTTCCCAGCAGCAGGTAATTGCCTCTAAACCAATCTGTGGCTCTGAAAAGCTAATTGCAACCAAACAGCTGATTTGCACTATCATCACATGCAACCACTGTAAAATATATAAGGTCTTCATGTAGACTGGGGCCCTTTTCTGATATATTGAGCTGGACATTACAGGGGTGAGGAGACTACATCTTCACAGAGGGTAGGTCTGCAGCAGACACCTTTACATAGAGATGGGTGTGCTAAAGGCTACAGGTACTGTTGCGGGTAATAGACATAGGCAGAGAGTGTGAAGACTTTGGAGGACAACAAGCTGTAGGAGTAACTGTGTGAGCTGTGTTCAGCCTTGTCGTAGAACCAGGTCCAGAGTGAGAATACCCTCTACACTCCAATGAAGGCATGTGTTTAAGGTAAGTATGTTAGGTAATGGTATCAATAACAGACTACTAGGCAACATGTTTGGTGTGTCCTTGAGCAAGATGGGGTTTATATATATATATATATATATATATATATATATATATATATATATATATATATATATGTGTGTGTGTGTGTGTGTGTGTGTTGTGTCAATATGTGAATATGTCCACCATTTGGTCATCTGCCAGGCCATGTATTACAGTCCGGTAGTAATTTGTAGCATGTATGCATGCATGAGGGCAGTCCATATTACAAGCAGGGACTTCAAAAATGTATGTTCGTTGTTCAGCTGTGGCAATCTGCACTGTGACTCTGACAAAACTGTGTGATGCACTCTGATACCAGTGGCCCTAATTCGCAGTACCTGAGTTGACATTCTCTGTGAATGCATGTTATTGCATGACGTGACAATTTATGCACATATGCATTTGCTACAGGGATATGTGAAGTGTGTTTCTACCTGCAGGCCTGTGACTTCCATCAGTTAAAAGCAATCAATTCATTTGAGATGCATTGTGTGGATAGAGGGCATGACTTTGTCATTAATTGCTGGCTTCACAATACTGACAATTCAGTGCTAGCCACCACTGGATTTGAACCCAGGACTGTGTGTGGCAAAAATGTACTGTTTATGAGGCATTTAACAGACTGAGCTACTGAGGCACTGCTGTAGTAATTGTATTTGCAAGACAAATATGCACACCTATGGGCTGTGACAATCATGTTCTACATCCATCAGTATGTGCAAGGCTTTATATGGATGTATTTCTGCACCAGGGTCCCAGTTGCACATGTATTTTGCCATTAATGCCTTAGTAGGTGGCTCTCTACATGTTACTGATAAAAGGATACATGTATCTCGTATCAGAGGCCTCACTTGCATCCATTATTATGTCTTTGGCTTTGTAGTGGTGTACTATTGCACCAGAGTCCCAAGAACACTCCCATGTTTTCCATTAAGTTTTATTCAAGTTTGCACAGCACGGCATGCAGCTATTCTGAAACACACTTAATGACTGTAACTGGCAGTTACTATGTCTTTTTTTAAAGCACCGTTTTTACATAAAAATTGTGTGGCATGGCATGTTAGTGCACTGATCTGCAGGTGCAATGGTCTTGTGTTTGAAACATGGGACATGTTTTTATTTGTAAATGTGCAATAGAATTTTAAGGGCACATGTAATCAATATAGCTCTATTTAGCTGACCTTAGCAAAGCTGCAGGAAGTGGCATGCTGTGCAGCATCATGCTAAAAATATAAATAAAAGAAAAATGGGGAGATAGGAAAGTGGTGTAATGAGGTGCAAGCAAAGGGAAAAACATAGTGGGAGGCAGGTAAGGATGTGAAGGAAGGTCTTAGGAAAAAAAACATAGCGATCCATTTCTTGTACAGTAGCAAGTGTGCACTTTGACAGAATATCTACATGGATTTAAACTCTCACCCACAGAGAGAGGGGTGAGGACAACATAACTGCATTGTCAAGCCAATTGGACCAAATTACTTGTGTCCAGTGGACATGTGGGCAAAATAGAGAGCTATGTATGGGAACGTTATTTATTTATTTTTTTGGGACAGGTGCCCATTTTTTTCTTTTAAGGTGTGAGTGGAATGTTGGGGAAGGGAGATAGGTACATGTGGGGGAGGTAAGTTGAGTAGGTGGGGATGCATTTGCAGACAGACAAGACAGACAAGACAGCAGACAGGGGCGGTGTGTGACACATGAGGGGGGGTGAACACCTTGGAGAGGGAGGGTGTTGTGGAATCCAAGTCCCATGTGCCTCCAGATGGCAGCAGCATGACTCACATCCCCACCCATGGGACTGTTGGAATTGCTCCTTCACTGCCTTGAAGGTGGCAGTGTTGGAGGCTGGGCACCAGGGAGAGGCTGTCCCACTAGGTCAGCCAGCATGCCCTCAGACCAGCGCAGATGGTGGTCAAACCCATGGTAGACTATCCTGTGCACCAAGACTGGCAGCTCATCCCGGGTGACAACAACCCCTCCACCACCACTCCTAGAGGAGGGACTAGGCCTCATCCCATGGAGCAGCAGAGGGGGCATCACTGCTGTGGGTCCCAGATGTGCTGGGACCCAGTGCCATGGCTGGTTGAGGTGAAGTAGGGGATCAGCCAGAATTGGCCTACCTTGACGTGTTGGGGTGTTACAGTATAGCAATAGGTTAGTGTTAGTACTAATCAAACCATTGTTAGTATTAACAGAATGGAACATCATTTTAATTCATACAAATACATATTAATGTATATTAAGTGTAACACAACAGTAAATAACATAACATCAATATGGTAACAGCATGCCAGTATGAAGTAAACCCATAAGGGCAACAAAATAGTTTAACAAAGTGTGTTAACAGTGAATCATAATAACACATAACAATATTGCATCACATTTTGCAAAAATATAGTTAGTTTAACAACATATGTTAATATTAAATCATAATAAAATTTGGATGGGAAATCGGAAATTCATCCCTAGTTTGGCACCTATGTCTCTAACAGACACAGGTAATCTGTAAATGGTTAATCTCCCAGGTTCATGCTTGCATTTATCAAAGGTATCAGAACTTGTGAAAGATTTGGGACGCATGGCTAGACTTAAAAAGGCCCTTGTGGTCATTAGCCTAGTAAACACCTATGAGCCTATGAACTTATAATAATAAATAGCAATAGATAAGAAATGAAGATAAGGGGTTGGGAGAGAGAGAAAAACATTCCATTAGTGACATTACAGATTATGTCCCTGAAAACACTGATAATAAATACTCTACAGGTGTGTTGTGTCAGTTTTGGTACAGTGACTACATTTCTCCTATAGCTGATGCAGCACATACATACCTCTCAAGCTGTTAGCATGGGTCAGTATGGGCCAAACAATGATGAATTCAGTTACACAACTACAGAGAACAGTTTCACATAATGTGGACTTATGTAACTACCAAGATGTTCTGTAAGCGGATTTGGTAATATATTGCATTCCAGGTAGTCTTTCTCTGGTAATCATATGACAGATGGATTAGGTAGTTTTAATTACATTACGAGATATTGTGACACTTGAGAGGCATGTTTGTATACAGTACATAAACTGGACAGCCATCATGGCTTAATTAGGAGGCATGGGGATAGAACTCAATAGCTGTGACTGCAGGAGACATCTGCAAATAATGTAATAATTGACAGCAGTAACTTAGCACAGACATGCAAGGAATGCAGCCATACTGCAAATAAACAGATTTATTTATGAATCAACAATGCTGGTAAACACTTTCTTACTATTGGTTTTAAAATTCTGTGAAATCTAAACACAATATCTGCTCATAATTGGCTACCTCACCCATATACCTTTTGTTCCTGGGGAGAAAGAAAATGTGAGGATTATGTGACTGATACTGAAAATTTAGTGCTATACACCACTGGATTTGAATCCAGGACTGTGTATGGAAAAATGTACTGTGTATAAGGCATTCAACCGACTTAGCTACTAAGTCAATGCTGACTACTAAGTGATTGATACTGACTTAGAGATAACCTGGAACCATACTATGAGCTGAGCAATACAAGTTACAAGGCATTCTTCTTGGATTCTAGAACTATTACAGTGTTGTAATTAACTGCAGTGACTGTAGAACACACATGCATGGAATACAACAATACTGCATATATTAATACAGCTTTATTTTAGAATCAACAATGCTGGTGAACACTTTTTTATTGGTATTGCTTTGAAATATCTGTGAAGTCCACGCACAATATCTGCCCGTGGAGTGGGCTACTTCACCCCTATATCATTATTACATGTAGTAGGAGGAACAGAGAGCATTATGTGACCAATACTGGCCTGGAGACAGACATGGAAAGTACTATGAGTTAAGTAATACAATTTGCAGGCCATTAGTTTTGCATTCTACAGCTGTTACAGTGGTACACTTGACTACAGCAACCTTTCCATAGGCAATCAATGCATACAGCTCTACTGAAATGGTTATGACAACACAATCCTGCTGTACACCATTTTGCTTACTGTTATTGGTATTGTTTATTGCACTACAGTTGTTATTGCTCATTTATTGCACTACAGCTCTAATTGCCATTTATTGCACTACAGTTATACATGCCTATTTATTGTAGCAGTAAATGCTTTACTCTTTCTTGCTTATTGCACTACAGTTAGCGTAATACATCCATACTTACCACACTCATAGCACAACCTGGCCAGGCACTCGGCATGGGACTTGATATTGTGAGATCTCTCAGCTGCAGCTGTTGCGAGAGAAGCACACTATTATGCATACCAGTTTTGCAGACATTTAGCTTGCATATTGGTAAAACAGAGGAAAAATGACTTACATATCAGTGGGGCATTCCCTGTTCTAGCTTCATGGGCCCAGTTGTCCAAGGTTCCCCTCTTTCACCTCTTCAGGTCATCATAATGGTGATGACACTGCTCACCTGTGCGGGGGATACCAGTAACTCTTGTGAGTTCCCTAGCTAAATAGTCCCAGGCCTCCACCTTACACTCAGAGCCCTGTAAAATACCCTGCAGCAGCCTAGGTTCATGTTTTTTTACCAGAGGCCCAACCATGACCCTGGACTCCTGAACCCTCACTTCTGTGCCCAAAAGCATGCACCTTCATCAGCATTGCCTGCTATATCAACAGTCAATTGAACTCCAATGAATGATGAAGAATTCCCAGCTATTGCTCTTAATATTGGCTGTTTTCCCACCCTTACACATCATTGAGAAATATTCAAAAAAGCACTGCGTCACTTAGCATTCAAACCAGCTAAGTAGAGCTCAACAGTGTGAAAACTTGCACAACCGTGGTTTTAGTGAAGCTTAGCACCGTGCAAACATTGGTAGTCATTAGCATGTTTATGCAGTGCTTAGCATGGTGGAGCAAAGTTTAGTAGAGCACAGCAGTGCCATATTTCACAATTTTGTTATTAAATTAAACATAAATTGTACATTAAATTACAAGCATGTTCTGTCTGCTATGGATTCAAACCCAGGACCTACTACACATAAGGCTGTAACTCTACCCATTTAGCTACTTGGATATTATGAAAACTAGTATACCTTCACATATACTTTTAGGCTACCTGTTAGTGTTGCTGAGCACTGCGCTGCATCGCAAAAACATGCATAAATAAAGCTATAAATAAATAATTAATTAAATCCAGTTTAGATTTTTAGATGTCTGGCAGGTGTCAGCTATGTATGTATAAGTGGAGCTCTGCTCTGTGGTGCTCCGGGCCACAACACGCAAATGGCAATTAAAAAAAAAAATTACAATGGAAAAATAAAATAAATAATTATGATAATTGATTACATCCGGTTTCTATTTTTACATGTGTAGCAGGTGTCAGCTGTCTATATATAAGTGTGGCTTGGCATTGCTGCACTCTGCTCCATGCAAACATATAGATAAATTAAAAAGAAACATAAAGCCATATAACTTATATATTACACATTTAACACAATTCACAGCATTTCAACAGTGGTGAGGTGCATTATAGAGAGCCTCACCCTGTACATAATATCTGACAAGGCATCGACAACCACAGGTAGTCTCTACACATCTCCCCACTCTGATAATATCCCTGTTCCTATGCTCTCCCTCGGTAGCGCTCCATCATTAATATGCATGGTGCACTACTGAGGGGAACCGTGGCCATGTACATGGATACATTCCATGTAGGCTCTATGCAGTGCCTACATTGAGTTTATTAAATTCTGGGGATTGTGCTTTTCAGCAATTATCATAGTGTCAGGAGGCTGAATGTGTTGTTGTAAATACCTTAGTGTGGCTATGCTAGACATGTTTCTGAATCTCAGGCAGTGTGAATATTTAGTATTTTTTTTTTTAGTGAGCAGAGTAACTATTGCAGACTCATTCATTTTTAGGAGAAATGATATGACATAGATTGTAACAAACTTGAGATGATTCACCTAGAATGGAAATAAATATTTTGCATCCCTGTCTACCTTGCTCATGTGTGCTAACCCTAACTCAACCCTGCCCAGGACCCCAGCCTGACACATTACCTTACCAAAAACCAACCCCTTTTCTAACAGTATCTCTAATCCAACACACACACACACACACACACACACACACACACACACACACACACACACACACACACGCACACACACACACACACACACACACAACACTCATGCAGAAAACTAAAGCAATCCCCATCCCTAGCCCTTACTCTAACCCTAACTCAACCCCCCCCCCACTTACCTGCACATGCACACACCTCCCAGAACCATCACAGTCAGTTTTGGAGTTGGTTTATATAAGTAACAGGGGGGGTATGGGGTAGATGCAAGGGGACATGTTTCCCTGCATAGCATATTTTATTTATTTTTTTGTTTGTTGTCAATGTCATGAGTTTCGACTTTTTGGGGTCAATGTTTTGCAAGTCGACATTCAGAACACTCTGTGTTCTGAATGTAAGCAATTTACATTTATGACAGGGGAAAACATAATCTATTTCAGCATCAGAGTGATTCACTTTTCCACACAGCCACATAGATATGCAACTACCTGCGAATGGTACTGTTAGGTGGTGTACTGTCATGGATAGTTGCAGATGGCAAACAGCTTTTATGTTGAGAAGTTGAGATAACAATGAACATCTTTATCAACTACAGTTTCATTGTCTAATAAAGTGTATAAATTCTGAGATCTACTGAGTGGAGTGCACACCAGCCAGGGTGTTATCCTTAGGTCCCTTCATCTTACACCTTGAGCCAATAATCTCCAACCGCCAGAACTAAGCACACCGAACAGGTATGTTATCCAGCACAGCTCTGCCAGTTCATATAGAACTATGTAAATTGCAGTCTGCATCCTCACATCTATGTGATAAAATATTGCATTAAGCACACTATTGCCAAAGCAAAACTGCCCTTTCATAAACCCAGATACTGATGCTCTACTACTTTAACTACTTTAACTTCAGAAGCAGAGTACATTACTATTTCAAAAGCAGAGAGCTTTACTACTTTAACTAATTTCAATTCAGAAATAATACGCCTATATCAACAACTAGTCAGCTGAATCTAATTTCAGAAATAGAGCGCTCATAACAACAACTAGTCTGCTGAATCTAAAATTGTCTAATTTTGTTCAATACTACTAGTGTAATCTTTGTACCTGTCCATTCTGATACTTTGCTACTGACCGATGAGAACATTACTCACAGATAGTTTTCTGCACACTCAGTAACCAAGTTGCAGCCCACTCCATTCACCCTTGCTACACTTGGGCTCACTCTGCTGTCCATACCCTATTCTCACCCACCCCCACTACACCTAAACTTATATCCATCAACTCACACCCAACAATTTCCAACAACCAATCCAGCCACTCATCCTAAGATTCCACTCACTATGTGTTTACATCATTAACTCCTCCCCCCTACTGTACACTCAGATTATTTCCTACATCTAGTTAAGACACAAAATACATATTACATTACATCTCACCTATTTCACAACTTTACTATTCCTAATTCTTACTCTTACTCACACCTACTATACCACAATGCTTTCACACTATAGCAAATACCTAAAAACTTTCTCTGTACACACTGTCTCCGTCACTCTATTAATGCAAACCAATTACATAACATTCTATCTCAACCAAATACCAAATACTTGTAAAGCTCCCAAAACTATACATCACTCCCTCCAAACACAAGCCTTAAACCTTGAAATAGCTCACAATCTCTATAACATTGCACACTTTAGATACTTTCAATATAAGTACATTGAACTTTCACAAAAAATCTCACCTTCCTTCAGAACTAGGAATCTCCTAGCAAAACTCCCTCCTTCAGTCCTAAACATAACAGCACATCTACACCTCTGTTACAAGATACACCCAAACCTGAGCCCAAATACCAACATAAAACAAACCACAATCACCCCAACAAGCCAGCTCCATACACCACTAAACGTCTTTCCTAGAAGCTCTGACCTCTTATTAATTAATATAAACCTTGGAAACATCCTCAATGAAATACATGACCTATATGCTAGCATATCACTATACTCTCCTGACATTGCTGTCCTAACAGAAACCTGGCTGAAACTTGATATAAATGACAATGTAATCCTACCTCCAGGTTACAATATACATAGGTTAGACAGGAAAAACAAATGTGGAGGAGAAATAGCCATTTTCTACAAAGCAAATATCAATCTAGAATGCTTAGAACCAAGCAAACAAACTTTCAGCAATGATGAAATATTATTTACTAAACTTAAAATAAACCCCAACAAATAACCATCATATTTATATTCTACCAGGCAATAACCTTACGACAATTGTGCTAACATTCCACTGCATATCACTGACGTTCTCACAAGAAGCCATAATAATGGCTGACTTCAATACTGACCGGAACACATCTAACACTGATAACCCCACTAACTTCATCAACCTGCATGGATTTACACAGGTCATACATTCACTAACTAGAAAGACAAATCAACCAAAAGGCAATCTACTCTGGACTAGATCCTAATTAATAGAACACCTCAATCCTCACATTCTGGCCATCTCCCAGACATTATCAGTGACTACTTCCCAACATACCTCCTCAGACAACATCTTCACCCCCACAGAAACACTACTTTTAGACAAATTCAGAGCAAAAAAAGACTTCAACCCTTAAACATTTATAACCCCCTCCTATGGACCTGCTATTGGACCCCAGTTAAAGCACTACCCCTAGACACTAGAGTAGAGTACTTTAACTCTACTTTCCTCAATATTCTAAACAAACTAGCTCCATGTAGAGCCATAAGAATCAAAGCAAATTATGCAGCAGGGCTAACAAGAGAAGCCAAAAACGTACTTAAACAAAAGGACAAAGCCTGGCACACCAACAAAACCCAAGCCAACCTCAACCACTACTGTAATCTTAGAAACAAAGTTAAAACTCAGGTAAAGATAGACAAGAAAAACTTCTACACTGGCATTCAGGTAAAACACTATAAGAATCCACAAAAATTCTTTTCTGCCCTAAAAAAATCCTTCAACCCGGCCAACAAACAATCCCAACACCAGCAATTGTCAAGATAGCACAGCTACACAATTTAATTTGTTGTTTACTACCTCAATACTTAAACTTTCTAAAAATCACCAACTCCCCACCAACTATTCCAACTCCACCCATGGGAAAAAAAATGATACCTTCCACTTTAATCCTATCCAAACTAACACCATAAAAACTACTAAGCAAACTTAAACCAGCCTCCTTTGCTGCAGATAACATACCTTTGGAATTTGTAAAACTTTCATATCCTATCTCTATCCTACTCAACTACTCTGTCTCAGAAGACCACATCCCACAGTTCTAGAAAATATCATACATCACCACACTTCATAAAGGAGGAACCTCTGCTAAGATCTCTAATTACAAACCCATAGCAATTTTATCCCCAGTAGCCACAATTATAGAAAGATGCATCCATACACAGCTTTTGAACTCTCTTAACTAACAACCTCTTAACAAATACACAACATGGCTTCTGACCCAACCATAGTACCACAATTACTCTTCTAAACTTTGCAAACACCATTAACCATTACAGAAATGATATCAAAATTGTATCTTCTAACTTCTTAGATCTCTCTAAAGCCTTCAACACCGTGTCCCACCAGAAACTCCTTACAGAGCTAGCCTCTCTCAAACTTAGTCCCTCTACTGTTGCTTGGTTCCATAATTATCTAACTGATCGCCAACAAGCTGTCAAATGGCAACATGATCTCTCTTCTCTTTTACCTGTTTCCATGGGGGTGCATCAGGACTCAATCATGGGTCCCCTTCTCTTTACTATTTTTACCAACAAGTTACACTCTGCTACCATCTTGCTGCCGTCATTCAGTATGCAGATGACTCTATGCGTACTTGTGCTGAATCCATGTAACAACAGCTCAAAGTAAAAAAATGCAACCAGCTTTCAAAGTTGTGGAATCTTGACTATCTGATTTACAACTGATACTCAATCCGAAAAAGCCTAAGCTTATGCTCTTCCATCCCGGTAAATCCCCCTTACTTCATTTCAAATACACTCATCAGACAATACTACTGTATCAACTGTGCCACATACCAAACTACTAGGTGTAATAATTAATAACAACAAGAAATATGACAAACACCTAGCACAAGCCATCAAAAAGACACATATAAAACTAGGTTTTCTTTACAGAATTAAACCTGTCCTCACTACTACCACCAGAACTAAAATAGACAGAACCCAGCTTTTCTCTACCTTATTAAATGCCTCCCTATCTTCATCAGTTTAAAGGACTGAATTAACAAAATTTGAGGCCTGCTATAATAAAGTTGCCAAGTTTGCAACAAATTATCTGTATCAAACCGATCACTGCCCAGCATTACAACAACTAAACTGGCTAGAACTTCCCCACTGACTAACCTACACCCAACTTACTATCACTCACAAACTCATTCACCAATGAGACAAAACCACTGCCCTCCAACAAATGCTCCATCCCCACACTAATAGGTGAGTTTTGCGTTAAACAAATAAATCCCCTTTTACACATTTCTAAATCTAACAATAAGGCTTGTAATTCATTTTAGTCACTCTATATCTCCAGTCTTTGGAACTGTTTTCCTCAACCTATCTTATCAACAGCAAACCTACCTCAATTCAAGAAACTACTCCAAGACCACCTGAGCAAAAACTGGATATGTTCCTGTTACACCCTCAGCTAAATCCTAAAACTTCATTCCTTTCCAACCTTCCACTTTTCTTACTCTCAATTCTAATATTTCTTACTAGTCATATCAAACCTACATAAATAAACCTCTGTTCTCATACTTCTAACCTCTGCTTATTCTCCCTACCCACCACCCCCACAAACCATCCAGCCTGAACAAATATTTTCCCTTTCTTGGCCCAACCGCCCTATAATTTTACCCCCTCACCTCCCATCTTCTTGATGCACACTATATACTTAAACTGTAAAAAATAAATCTCACTCCCCTCTCCAAAATTCCTCATTACTTTTCCTGCCTCAAGTATCCATGTAAATATTCTACGAAACAAGTTCAATTTAGATCACTGCAAGTATATTTAGCTCTGAGCATCTATATTAATACTACAACAGAAAAGCCTAACTCAATTATAATAAACATGATGTGCTGATCCTTCTACTATTTCAGACAATATACCCTTCAACCTGTGTGACATCAGCTATTACATTTTAAGCCTGAATATGAATATTTTTCTCAATGTAAATCTCTGCAAACCTGACTATGAATATTCTTCTCAATGTAAATCTCTGTAATTTCATTTTATAAATTACTTGTACATTTTTGCATGCCATATTATTGTTATACTTTTTTATTTACTATATTATTGTTGTATGTTTTTATAATATTGTATATTGCTGTAAACTGTTGTGGATCTTTTCTCCCCAGGTCTCCACTGAAAACGGGCTTTGTTCCCAGTTGGACTTTTCCAGTAAACAAATGTAAAACAGAATAAATAAATACATAAAAATGCACATATTTGGGAAAATAAGCATCAATACCTGCAAAAGATGCCCACAGCAAGCATTACAGTAGAAGTATTGCAATCCACATTAAATACTTTCAAAAAAGAAGACACACAGATATAGGCAGTATCATATATATATATATATATACATCTTGTTTTTCACATGAAAAGTTTCCTCAACAGGAACACATGCCAGGAGCACTGTAGTCATGTACATATACAACACACAAGTAGAAAGTGATACAATGCAGTGGATGAGATATAACAGATAAGGAGACATACAGTATCTATGTATCAGGCAGCTATGCTATCTCACTGTGTAACAGTAATAATCCCATATATGTGCATGTCTTAGAATACTACAGACTTATACTATATCATAAGAGGTTACTAGGCTATCGACCCAGAGGTCATTTCAATCCTAGCCGTTTCATCCCAGTGTAATACCATAGATATTTTAGTCAATACCCAAGATTGTATTTATTAATGACTACCCATGTCCATGAGGGTTGTGGGCACTATCCTCTGTAAGAATTTATGGTGCCCTGTCCATTTGTCCAGGTTCCTCTTGAACAGTGTCATAGAGGTGCTCTGCTTCACATGAATTTGCAGCCTATTCCAAAGATGCAGCAGTCACTGGGAGACAAATCTGTCCCTCCAGCATGTCCTATTCAAGTTGAAGGGCATATTTAGGTCCCTGGAATGGGTAGCTCTAGTCCTGTTTGATTTATGGATCTACAGCAAATTCAGTAGGTTTGGGTCAGAGATTGCTCTGTAAGCCAGGCATAAGTCCCCCCTTGTTGTATCTTTCGGTTTTTCCCAATTAGGGGGTTGCCACAGCGGAACTCCGGTCCACTAATGATTGGCAGTAGATTTGTACGTACTGAGTTGCCAGCCCTGACGTACAACCTTCAACGAAGATACGCCCATTCACGCATGTCTCCACACAGAAGACGCTTTAGCTGAGAATCGAACAGGACAACGTCTTACTGTGAGGTGACAACGCTACCACAGCACCACCACCGCAGCTAGGCATAAGAAGTCTATATGATACTGACACTGGCCCCAATATTTACCTGCCAAATGGCATACATCACTAATGGGTTTTCTTTAGCTTGCCATGTTGAAGAATGTTATCCTGTGTAAAATGTGTAACCTTCCTAGAGGTAGATAGCACTCAGTGCTTCACTGTTTCTGATCCAAAGGTATGTGCTAAAGTCTGCAAGTCTTGTAGAGTAAGACAGCTAGATGACTGTAGGAGAGTAAATCCCTGACAATGACCTAGAAGTGGGTTCATTCATGAAGCCCGGGGAAAAAAAATCACTGTTCCACAAAAAAAAAAAAAAAAAAAAAAAAAAGTTAAACCACAAAATAAAGTGGGGGGGATTCACCCCCCCACTTAAATATACCGACTCCGAGATCGTACCACAGTGGAGGAAATGGCAAAGTCCCAAAAACAGCCCAGCAACTTTTTTTACTGGGAAAAAATCGCTGTTCCCTGTCTTTGGGATTTTAAGGTTTCGCTGTTAATGAGTCGATAAATCACCGTTCACTCTTTTAAGTATTTGCTGACTTAAAGGGAACCCTGTATATATATATATATATATATATATATATATATATATATATATATATATATATATACATATATATATTATGAACAAGTCTCATACATATTACCATGCACTGTGCATATAAAAAGTGGAGAATATATTTTGTTTTAACGGATTCATGAAGGTTTTGTACTTTAAGAAGCCTGAAATGAACAGCAGTCCCAATCAATGTGATTAACATCAAGTACAGCTTGATATTTAACCAGCAAGGCTAAAATCCTTCTGAAGATTACTAACTGTGATGCATGAGGTCTTTTCACAATTACTGGGCAGTGGATACAGATGCCTGGGGACAGGATATGGAGGCTAATGATCTTGCTAGGTTGGTTAATGACAGTAATATCTGAGAGAAAGTTTGAGTAGTTTCAGCTACAAGTTGCATGAATTTTAGTTCAGACAAATAGTCCAGAATGGAAAGTCTGATGAGACCAAAAAGATTTAGATTAATGTCCACATGGATTATTGTGCTGATTTTAGATCACCCGGGTCACCGTGCTCATGCCAGCTCAGACAGAGTAGGTGCAGGGACCATATATAAAATGTAGGAGACAATATAGTAGATATTGATTGGATTCTCTAAAGAAGTGTTTATCTAGTAATGAGACTAACCTCTCTGGAGGGCCTAGATTTGTTTCAAGGGCATCTCTGAAAATGCTGGGGTTTAAAATGCTAACTATTTGTTACTCTTTATATTTGATATCAAGTAAAGTGTATAATAGTCAAGGGATATGTGTATGTGACTGAAAACTAAAAGAATAACATAGCAAACCTAATACTGGTTATTTCAAGCATGCATGTTTGTATGTGTGTTTGGGTGTGTGCATGTGTGTGTGTATGTATTATGGGTATGTGCATGTGCATGCATGTGTGCCCGAACCCATTATGAATAGTGGTAGTGTTACAGAAAGGGTTTTTTAAAGGTAAGACGTAAGGTTAGAGTTAGGGGTAGGATTAGGGTTTGGGTTAGTGTTACATTGCAAAATTCAGAAAATAGTAGTAAGACTGAATGCAGATAGCGTAAGATTAAAAGATCCAGCCAGAGTACACCGAGAAAAAAAATATATACACACACATATATATATATATATATATATATATATATATATATATATATAATTCAAGCTAAGAAATGCATAAAATACAGTACAATCATGCATATAATACAGAGACTTCTCTATACATCCGAAATACATGCATATAAAATGCCACATTAAGAGGGGAGGGTGAGAAAAGTTTCTTAAATGCATTCTGTAATTCTTGATCTGGGTTAGTAAAATACCTAAGCACTGTCTTGGTGGCAGTTGTAGATTAAGTAAAGAGATACTCTTTAAGTGCATCTTTGAAGCTTTTAATAGTTTCTAAATTTCTTATGTCTGTAGGCAGGTGGTTCCAAGTAGCAGGTCCCAGTCTAGAGATGGTTCTCTCACCTACAGCAGTTTTAAATGGAGGACATACTGAAGCCAAATTGTTGCACTGTGTACATCTGAGCACATAAAGATTGTCTTGTAAAGGTAGATTCAGTCTTAATGGGGGGCAGTCACTGCATTTTAGCACCTTGTAAATTAGAGTACTTAGAGTACTTAGAAGAAAATTGGCCCTATGAGGCAATAATGCCAACTGTACAGATCATTTCTTTGTTTCTTCTCTTAAAATGGTATATGTTCAAACATTAGACATTTTAATTCTTCTCTTATAGAGTAACAATTAGAAATTAGATGAGTCTTTATTTTTACTATAAATAATTTGCATTTAGGGGAAATGCAGTTCTATATTTTAGCCACAAAATCAGAATAGAAGTAATCTGTGTAATGATAGTTACATTTTATTTGTAGTATTCATTTTTCATTTACAGGTCTCAGTGGTCTTGTAGGTTTTTCCATTTGAACAAGATTAGTAATTGGACATTTATTTTGTCTCTGTAATATGCTGTGTATTAGCTTGGGTTGAGAGTGTGTCAGATAATGTTGTTTTTCCAAACTGTCCATTTTATATTGAAGTATGATGGTGAGATTTATTTGACAAGTTGGCAGCAAATTTCACTGTTTTGTAAGTTTGTTCATATTTGTTTCATTTGGTGTTTTGAATGTTGGTACTGGAAGAGTATATGACATACTGCTATTACTTCCCAGTCTGTTAGTACTGCAGGAGTGTATAACACACTACTACTACTTCCCAGTCTGATACTACTGGAATGTTTAACTGACTGCAACTACTTTCCAATCTATTAGTACTGGAAGAGTATTTAACAGACTACTAATACTACTTCTCACTTTGTTAGCACTGGAGGAGTGTATAACAGACTGTTACTACCTCCCAGTCTGGTAATAATGGAGGAGTGTATAACAGACTGCTAATATAACAGACTGCTATCACTTCCCAGTTTGTTAGTACTGTAGACATGCATAACAGACTACTACTATTACTTCCCAGTCTGTTAGTACTAGAGGAGTGTATAACAGACTGTTACTACTTTCCAGTCTGTTAGTATTAAAGGAGTGTAAAAGATACTGCTATTACTTCCCAGTATGTTAATACTGGAGGCATGTATGACAGACTGGGAATTACTAACATGATAGCTGTTTTGAGTCATGCTTACTCCATTAGCTTCTGTTTTGGCTTATAAAGTATACTGAGCTTTTGGTTAGTTTCCTTTATTATGTAATCAATATTTTGATCAAACTTCAGATTTTTAACTATGATGACTCCAAGTAGTTTAGTTTGAACTGTAAGCTCAGCTGAGTTTTATGTGTGAGGTACTGGCTGTTTTAGGTATGAAGATAATAGAGTTTTTTATGGCATTTAAGATTAATATGGACTCATTTAACCATTTTCTGAAGCATTAAATGATTATGTGATATAATAATGCATGTCACTAAAACAAATATTGTCTGTACTAAAACATACACTATAATATATATATATATATTTCTTTTAGATAGCAAACCGTGTTCAGAATAATGATTCGACGGAGAAGGACTTTGAATTAGTGCCCGGTTCAAACTAATACAAGTCTGCTATAGCTTTTCTCCTTTCCTTTTACTTCATTGTGCTTCAGCAGAGGGTTTCAAGCAGCTGAGATGTGCAAACAAATACTGCTGGTTTCCTGCTTGCTATATATATATATCGTCTTACCTATTAAAGCGTTCAAAAGACTTAAGGTATTTGACTTTTTATCCAAGCTATTACAGACTTCTGTGGTGGTGCAGCGGTAGCATTGTTGCCTCACAACAAGAGGTTCTCCCGTTCGATTCTCGGCTGCAGTGTGGGGAGTGCCTTCTGTGTGGAGTCTGCATGTCCTCCCCTCGGTTGGATGGGCGTTCGAAAGACATGCGTAAAAAGGGCGTGCCTTTATTGAGGGTTGGACGTCGAGCTGGCACCTTGGCGTTCGTGAAAATCTACTGCCTGTGGTGACCCCTAACTGAGAAAAGCTGAAAGACAACAACATCCAAACTATTACAGACTACTTGAAACTTCAGTTACAGTGATGGATATTGTCAGTAAGAAAATTGTTTTAAGATTCAGCTGTATTCCTGTTTTATCAGATTAACATTATGGTCTCAGACATTTTTAAAATGAATTAAAGGTACAAATCTTTGGTAGGGCGGCCACAGTGGTGCAGCGGTTAGCATTGACACCTCACAGCAAAAGGTTCTCTGGTTTGATCCCCGGCTGGGGTGCCTCCTGTGTGGAGTCTGCATGTCCTCCCTGTGGTCACGTGGGTTTTCTCTGGGTGCTCCGGTTTCCTTCCACATCCCAAAGACATGCTGTAGGTGGATTGGACACTCTAAATTGGCCCTAGGTGAGTGTGTGCATGTGTGTGCCTTCTGTGGAAGGTTGGGTGCCAGGCTGGCAACTCGACACTGTAAAACTCCACTGCCAATCATGAGCGGACAGGTGATCCGCTGTGGCGACCCCTAACCGGGAAAAAGCTGAAAGAAGAAGAAGAAGAAAGGCACAATCTTTGGCTGTTCAAATTCAATTAAGATGTTTGATTTGGAGGTTCTCCTCTCACCCCATGTCAATGGTTTCAGCTGTGCTAGCATCATCCTGGACAGTAAAGTGAAGCATTTCAAGTTATTCTTTAAACAGCTGACCACTGTTCTGTGTCTGGCAGCTGACCACTGTTCTGTGAATGTCTTTAAACATCAAATGTGGTGATCCTTGTATGTATTCATTCCATTCCCCACTGAAACCACCCTATCTATAGTTGAGCATGGCTTACTTACGTTTAATTTAATGCTCTTACTAATTGTCGACTCCTTTCTCAGTAAAGCCTGCAGACGCATCCTTAATATCTTCACTACCATTCAAACATGTTTTTACTTACAATTAAAGCAGGTTATTTTAAGAGACAAGTTATGCTACAGTACTGTGGAAGGTATTAACAAATAATGATTAGCCAATATTTAATTTCATGAAGCTCATTTTTCTCATATTGTGACTTGTTGCATGTATTAGTTTAATCCTCCAGGTCCTTCTTATGGGACTTTATCTTAGAGAACTCCACCTCTTTAAAGCACTTTTTTTAGGAATCGCCTCCTAACCTATTCCAGAGCAGTCATCTTATAGCAAGCAAACAGCTTTGTGCTGTCACTTGTGCCAGAAATGCCAGTATCCATATACAGGAATACTAGCCACAATGGCGTTTGTTTGAAGGATGGTAGTGATTGGGCAGCCACAGATTAGCATGAGTAGTTATTGTCATACATGTGTTCACACATCTTAAGTTGGTGCAATTAGCCTCCAGCTTGGGCCATAAACTATCGATTATGAGAAAACTTTACAAATGTTTATGTTGCATAAAAGTTGTGAAATGAGCTAGTGACAAATCAGCACAATTCATTTTTCCATCTTTACAGGGAAAATTGAACTTAAGTAAATATGTTACATTGTAAAGAAAATGGACTGACTTTATTCTTAAACTGTAAGAATGTTAGTTAGGTCTCTTTCTGCATATTGTGCCTATATGTTGACCGACTTACATTTCTACACATTTAAAATAAAAGCCCACCACCCAAGGTCATGTTTATCAGTGGGTGGTTTAATAGTGTGCTTTACCATTTATTAAATATTTCAGTAAATAAATGAAAGTATTTATTTCTGCTGTTATCATTCACAAAAAACTCTCAGTGCATACATGTAGCAAACAAGCAAAGTGTGTAAGTATATATATATATATATATATATATATATATATATATATATATATATATATATATATATATATATTCACTTCATAATCTCGAAAGACTGAAATCTCAAATTTCAGTTTTTCGAGACCATGAAACTGAATCCACACAACACCGAAAGCCCAAAACAGCGAAATTTAAAACACAGAAAACACACCAAACACTGGACCACACATATATCTCAACACACACACCACAAAATAAACAAACAAAAACAATACACATCCACAAACCTACATCACAAATAAGCAGGGGGGCAATCCCCCCTACACTCCCCATGAGGGGGACTGTGCCCCCCACATCCCCTACTTATATAAATCAACTCCTAGATCTCACAAACAGAAAACAAAAGCAAACTCGCACAGACACATTCTACAGTCCCTTACACACATCACACATATCAGCACACTCACATACACTCAAACTCTCACCCAAAACCCTTACAAAACACTCACTTACCTGACATTACACGTAAATCCACACACGGCACTGCACACCATCCATATACAACCCCGGACATTACGTAGCGTAAAGCCATAACCTTAAATCTGAGATATTCCAATTCGCGATTATGCACTTTCACTATTTCAAAACTTCGACTTTATAGTCTCGAGATACTGAAATTCAACATTTCAGTATTTTGAGATTATGAAGTGTTTCTATATATATATATATATATATATATATATATATATATATATATATATATAAAAGGGTCTACTTCAGTAGACTGATCACTTACTTACCCGACATCCAGTTGCCCAAGACGAGAAGACCGACAACTTCACAAGACCAACATCCAGAAGACTGACGTTTCACATGAGGTAAGTAACTGCTTGGCCATCCTGTTGACCCATACCCCCGCGGTAGTGCATTCTTATAGTTGGTATATTTAGTCAGGAGGGTGTGGGTTCAACCCCCCCCCCCACATTGGTAGGTTTAGTTTTGCTTAGTTTAATTACTTTAATCGGGATGGCCAGTCAGTTTACAGAACACTGACAGCCCAAAACACCGTCACCCATATGGCCGATGCCATATGGTCATCGCTCACAATATCGACAGCGCCAGAACTTCACTCCACCTCCCACACCCCCCCGTACCTTTAATATACCAACTCCGAGATCACACTACAGTGCAAGAATGGAAAATTTTCCATTCCGCACTATTGGGAGATAGCGTTTCCCCATTGTCGATATTCTGAACATCGACCATATGGGTGTCGGCATTGTGAGCTGTTGGCATTCTTTATGGGACCCATATATATATATATATATATATATATATATATATATATATATATATATATATATTTCTGTCTTTATGTCTGTTTATATTGATATCTGTTCATTTATTGTTTAGTTATATCGGACTTTTCATGACTTATTTTAGTTCTTGCAAATTCATATTCATTAATTCAGTAATGCTGTCTGTCCACCTGAGTCCCAGCCACACTTTTTTTCTTTTGCTTTTGATCTTTCCTAACATCAGTGTCTTCTCTAATGAAATCTGTCTTCACATTATGTGGTCAAAGTGTCTTTGTATTACATGGTCAAAGTATTTGAGTTTTAGTTATAGTGTCAAACCTTACAATAAGCAGCCTGGATTCAGGTTGCTTATAAAAAATCTTAAGACTTGATTTACCGAGTCCAGAGATAGCAAAACAAAAAAAAGACCAAAAATATAGAGTGCAATCATCATTCTTCTACATTAAACTTGTTTTCTGCAGGGGCAAGACCCCCACAACCACCAAACTTATATATAGCAGCTCCAAAATCCCCATATCTCAGAGAAAAGGGACTATTCTATGAAATGTCAGTCTCAGACTTAAGATTTTAAATAATTTCCAGGATTTATTTTAAGCATTGACTGATTAAATCCTTTTGTTGTGCAAGGAATTCTCAAAAGTTTTCTGAAAATCACTGCTTAAAAACATCAATTTTTCAATGCACAATCTTACTTGTAGTCTAATTCATCAGCAATATGTTACTTCTGCGGGGAAAAAAACATAGCTTTGACTTTACAGATCTTTGCTGGCAATGTGATGTCTTTATTCTTTAAAATCTTAACCAGATTCGTTATAATGTTTCTACAAAATAGCAATCATCTTAATTTTATGGCTGAAGTCACCATCTTCACAGATTTTTGAGCCAAGAAAGATAAAATCTGTCATTGCCTCCATGTCTTTCACATCTATTTGGGAATAATTGGTAGGGCTAGATGAGTCTTTTTCTTATATTGAACAAGCCATCTTTTGCAGGTTCTACTTTCATTTTCATCAACAAGCTCTTCCAGTTGTCCTCACTTTAAGCCATTATACTGGACATCGACTATATATCATTAAATCATTAAATCATCCAAGGCTAGTTTCAAAAGAAAAATTGCCAATGACTCCAAAGATAACCACAAAGTGTTCTTTAGCTATGTCAAGAACCTAAGTGGAAACTCTCAGATCTGCTCTGAGTTAGTGCAGAATGGCACAAAATGCACTGAACCAACTGATATTGCCAACATTCTGGCAGACAGGTTTAGTGCAAACTTCACCCCCCTCTCACCCCCTAAAGGGCCCATACCCATACTAGAAGAATGTAGGGCCCCATCAATCACCAACACACAGGTTAAAACAGCTCTATCCAAAGCCAAAAACACAGCTTCAATATGACCGGACAGTGTCCCAGGCTGTGTCTTACAAGAGCTCCAAAATGAACTAACCCCTCACCTAAACACACTGTTCAAACTCAGTCTCTCTACAGGCTACATACCCACAGTGTGGTACACAGCAACAGTCATCCCACTCCACAAAGGTGGAGCCACAATGGACCCCGGGAACTATTGCCCTATAAGCCTGACTAGCCTGGTCTGCAAGGCTATGGAGTGCATCATCATGGTACTCATTAACAGAGACATTGGGAACCTCCAAACCTTGGACCCTACCCAGTTTGGCTTTGTTAAGGGCAGATCATGCCTCCTAAACCTGGTGGACTTCTTTGAGACAGTTACCAAGGCATTAGATGAGGGAAAGGAGGTCCACACAGCCTACCTATACCCCGCAAAGGCTTTTGACACCATTCCCCATTCTAGTATTATAGACAAGTTCACCAGCTTGAACATAAACCCCTATGTCACGAGATGGGTTGCCAACTGGCTCATGGATAGAACCCACATGGTGAGAGTTGCAGGCTCTACATCTGACTCTAAACCGGTTACAAGTGGCGTCCCCCAGGGCTCAGTTCTAGGACCCCTCCTGTTTGGAGGTACAGGCAAGCATAGGAGGACTATGGATGACCAAGCTCACAGATGACTGCAAACTAGGGGCTATAATTGATTCTCTAGCTGATACAGACACCCTCCAGAAGGGTCTCACTGAGATGGATACCTGGTGTCAAAATCATGGCCTCACGCTAAATGCCAAAAAGTGCATAGTCATCCCCTTTGAAAAAATAAAGTACCCATGAACTACCACATAGGTGGTTGTCCACTAAATACAGAAAATGTAATAAGGGATCTGGGGACCCAAGTAGATAGTAATCTCTCCTTTGATAATCATATTGCCAAGGTGGTTAGAAAGTCCTTCTATGTGGCCCACCTAATCACAAAAGGGTTTGCATCTAGAACAAAAGAGGTTATTGTGCCTCTCTACTCATCACTCATTAGACCCATCATAGAATACAACTCCCCATTTGGGATGTACCTTACAAGACACCTGCAACAGCTGGAAAGACCACAAAAGTGCCTCACCAAGAAAATTACTGGCCTCAACAGATGCCCTATGCAGCCCGACTCAAGAAACTCCAACTGTACTCAGTTGAATGCTGCTTACTCAGAGGTGATCTCTGCCTGACATACAAGGCCATGTCCAACCCAGAATTGATGGACATGCTCCACCTAAAGAAAACCATATTCCCTCGAGCTACTCTCTCTAGGGATCTAAACCTTACCACAACAATAAATAGGACATGCTGGAGGGATAGATTCCTGTCCCAGAGACTCCCCATGCTTTGGAACAGGATTCCAATATACATCAGGCAGAGCCCCTCACTAACACTCTTCAAGAGAAACCTTGATGGGTGGATGGGAAACAGAAAATTTATCCCGGGGATCACTGCAGTGGCTCTGCTGGACAGTGGTGCAGGGAACTAATGGCTCTGCTGGACAGAGGCACAGGGAACTAATCTAAGGGGGTGGCGAAAGCCAACACATTCTGGCTGGGCTTATAAATGCCCTTGGGGAGATAGCCTAGTACTTACCTATGAATCTATGAACCTATATTTGAGGCTGTTAATATTTTTCCCAGTTCTGATTTCAGCATCACATTTGTCTTACAAGCTATTTTGAGTGTTATACTTAACATGTAAACTGAATACTCAGCCTTGTTTTACTATGTCTCTAATCTTGAACTAGTCAGTTATTCCTTACTCAGTTCTAACTGGTGCTTTTTGTTCTACAGACAGATTCCTCAGGTGTCAAATAATGTGACCCCAGTAGTCCTTTTTTTCTAAGAACTTTTATGGTTTGTCATGGTCCACGCAATCAAAGACTTTACAATAATAAATAAAGCAGAAGTAAATATTTTTCTGGAACAGCCTTGCTTTCTTTATTATCCAGATGTTGGTAATTGGATTTCTGTTCCTTTACCCCTTCTAAAACCAGCCTGTACATCTGGAAGTTCATGTTCTACTTGAGTCTGACTTACAGGATCTTGATTAGTACATTGTTTCTAGCATATGAAATAAGTCTAATTGATAATTTGAGCACTTTTTAGCATCGTCTCTTTTTGTGGATTGAAATATAAATTGTCCTTTTCCAGTCTAATGGCCATGTCTGTCTCTTCAAAATTTCCTAACAAATTCCTAGCAGTACTTTAACAGCATCATTTTGCAGGATTTTAAGCAATTCAGGTAGAATTCCATCATTTCCTCTGGCCTAGTTATTTGCAAGGCTTTGGGAGACCAATTTAACTTTACTCACCAGAATACCTAAATCTAGATCAGAGAACATAACATCATATGTATCAGTGATGTGAGGATCTTCTTTATATAGTTTTTGTGTACATTTCTGCCATCTTTTCTTACTATAATCTGTTTCTGTTAGATCCCTTTAGTCATGTTGAGTTTTACATGAAAGTTTCCCATAACATCACCAAAATCACCAAACGTATTGAGCAGGTCTCTTGACTGTCCCATTGCATTGTCTTCTGCCCTTTCTTTGCTCCGCTCATTTAAACATGTCTGTCTTTGGTATATTCTGAAATGGTTTACTATCAAAAACACGGAAATCACTTACGCGAATGGTGATTTCCACGACAAATAATGTCGACTCATACATATTAATTAGGTTGCATGGTCGGCGCAACAAAGTCGAGAATTTCTGTCGATCTTACTATATAAATCTCTCATTGACAACCATGCTGTGAGTCCCTGCCCTGTGTACGTCCTTCTAAACAGACATACACATGAACGTCGACATTTCGACTGTCACTTCTACCATGTTCGAGGAGGAGGAGGCTGTTGTGCATGTCAATGTCGACCTTTTGACTTTAAACCTTCTGAAACTATACATTCTGTTTGACACATTTTTCCTACGTCCATTCCTTCTTTCCTTGGCAAAAAGCCTCCACAGACAGCCATTTTGCCTTCTTAATCTTCTCTCATTTGCAAATATTTCAAATTCCAGCTTCTGGTTGATATCACAGACTTCTGTCCATAATTCTTCTGGTGCTCTTCCTTCCAGATCTAAACCCTTAAATCTATTCTTCACCCCCAATACATGTTACCTTGGAATATTTTTGAGCTTGAATCTCACTGACCTACATACTCTCTTGTTCTCTTTAATTTAATTCTGATATTTGTAATTAGAAGGTAATACTGAATGGCTTACCTTATAGACTGATTGAGATAATTCTATTATTTTTGGGTTGTAACAAAGCACTGATTTTGACACTTAATAATTATGAAGGCTACCCCATTTTTTCAGTAAAATTCTTGACCTCAGTAGATGATCTGATGATTATCTGATACAAAATGACTGATTCCAGTCCATTTTAGTTTACTAATTCCCAAAATGCCAATGCTTGTTTCTGTCATTTCATCCCTAACCTCAATTCAAGTCTAGCTTGATTCATAGTTCTTGCATTCCAAGTGTTTGCGATTATATAGCTCTTTAGACTGTTATAGACTGGCAGTAAGGCTTTTGAGTAATGATATAGGTATGATTACAGGTAGATAAGGACCTAGGGTCACATAACCAGTTAAAAGCGGATGCTAAAGCAAGGTCAGAGATGTTCTGTCCCTGCATAGTGAAGAATCTTATAAAAAGTGGTGCTCTATAATGAAGGTGCTGAAGGTGTTAAGGAGAGTCTACGCTGGTCATGTCACAACAATGGAAACCGATCGGAACCACACAGCTACTAACTCATACTTTGAGCTCATTTCCAGAGAAAACCATCAAAATTCTTACTTAAGGAAATGACTGTGGAAAGTAAGGCAAGAGCAGATACACCTAAAAATCTGATCCAACTATAAAGTTTACTTCATAGCAAGCATGTGTTTCTGTTTTTGGTCATGAGAAACACAATTTTTGTCTGCAGTTAATTTATATACTATGAAACTGGCACTGCAAAAAGGTGGGGGATCAGAGTATCTGGTAATAAATGGACTAACTGCACATGAAAACTGTATGCCAGCAGAATGTTAAAGCACCAGAATATTTGTTAAGAAATTCATTAACTGCATTTGAAAACTGATGTTATTGTGAAGAAATTGTATAAGTTTATTTGACTAATTAGTGTGATAGATCTGAGATGTCAGTAGATATGTTTTGTTACAGATTCAAGAAGATCAGGTATCCCCCCCCCGCAAGAAAAAGGATTTCTATGTGAACTAGACTATGGATGAGTAGGCACTACTGCAGCTCAGTTGCCCTAGTTGTACCTGAAGGACTGATCCAGAGAGCAGTAGCAAATGTCATGATTTCTGAAGAGGAAGAGTTCAGCAATAAGGTAACAAAGGATTTACTGCCAGAAGTTATATTTAAAGTCTTCACTCATAGAAGACATAGAAGCAGAGGTATATTTGTTTTAATGCAACAGAATAGCAAATACATCAGTTACCTGATGGTTCACTGAAATCCAGTACTACAAAGATGAAATGTATGCAGCCTATTCAATTAAACAAACATATCGACACCAAAATAAGATAACATTTTATAAAATTAGTTTAAAATAAATCAATGAAATGCATAGCTACCATGTCCACATGGAAAGGGAAAAGCTCCATCATGTCTCCTGTGAAGCTATGTTCCCATGCCCATGCTCCTATGATATTATCATGTAAAGCTCCTGTTGTCATTAACAACGGGTTAAGGGCATTTCTACACTTAACAAATACTTCCTGGTAATTTACTGGACCAAAACCTCTGGAATCAATCTACATGGTGATATCTAGTTGTCTATACATTAGTGAACGTCTCAGAAGTCTTTGAAGTATCAAATAGATTCTTGTTCATAAAGTTTTGTGTCATAATGAACAAAATCACACTGCTAGATTACAGGAATCTGAGTAAGAACACCTCAGGCAAGGATACAGTGACCTAACTGTGTGAAAAGGCAGTGATGGCTCATTGGAATGCATAATAAGAACAGCATAAGGAAAGATGGACATTGAGGCGACATTATTTCCATCACTTCTGGGTACTGGCTGGAGCACTGAGTCATACTGCTGAAATCATATTTGAAGAACTCCTTTTCTTACTGCACATTTAGAACTGTTACCTAGTGGTTGTACTTAGAAACAAATTAAGAAGCATCACTATTTTTTATTGCTCACATAAACTAATCAAAAGTATAATATAATCAAGCCTGACCTTTCATTTTAATTATTTTCAAGTGTGCAAGGGAAGCATGTTATTAATGCAAGGTATTAATTAGTTTTGTGCAAGACTGACATGAAATTATGAAATACATCCTGACTCATACCAGTCAGACAAAGTCTTTGTAGCACAGACTCCCCCCCCCCTTTTTTCTGTAAATGTAAAATAATCCTTTGTTAAAGGCAGTAGGCTGGGAGTGTGTCAAAAGTAGATATCCATGTGTTGCTTTTGTGTGTGTGTGTGTGTGTGTGTGTGTGTGTGTGTGTGTGTGTGTGTGTATGTGTGTGCGTGTGTGTGTGTGTGTGTGTGTGTGTGTGTGTGTGTGTGTGTGTGTGTGTGTGTGTGTGTGTGTGTGTGTGTGTGTGTGTGTGTGTGTGTGTGTGTGTGTGTGTGTGTGTGTGTGTGTGTGTGTTCTTACTGTTCTTACACAGACACAAACGTGTCTTGGGAAGTCACAGATCAGAAAAGTCACGTATTAATTAGACAGGGTACTAGAGTAATAAGGAGGAAATGGGCAGGCATAGTGGGATATATAGTCCCTGTCTGCCAAAAGAATCGATTTCAATGTAAGTAATGATGCATAATATGTCATTGTGACATTTTTCTTTAACACCACTCTAAAGGTCTAAGTTTTCATGACTTAACATGCCAGAACATAATTGTATACTTTATTGTTAAAGTGAGGGTCAGACATTTACACAAATCATATTTGTAATGTATGACTAAAAAAAAAATCTACCCACAGTTGAACTGTCATTGTTAATATTCATAAAATGCATTAACTAATGCATAACCATTACAGCATCTTGCCAAAACTATGTCAAGAGGACATAAAGCTGTAAGAAAAAATAAACGGTCTGGCCAATAATGGCTTTAAGTGGTCTTCTTATCAGAAAAATCACAAAGTGTAACTGAGTGAAGCAGGAAGTTTAGTTTTGGGGTTATGGTTCACAAGCATGTAAGAAGTAATTCACCCATGAGAAAATTGAGAAAGCAGAACATGAACCATTATGTGTTTTAACATCTGTAGTAGAACAGAATTACCTAAGTGGTTTGAAGAAGTTGGCTGCACTATTATTGCCCCTACCTTAAATTATTGCTCTAAAGAATAAACTTTATTCATCTTGTTACCTTACACTCACTATTGCTTCCTTCGGCTGTGGCTCAAGTTTGAATAAACCAAATATATCTAAATAAATGAGAATGTTATATCCTCTTGTTTTTGCCTCATGCTGACTGAGTTATCACAAATCACACCTTTCATCCTGCATTTGTAATTGATTGAAGTGCCCCCAAAGGTGCAGTACATAAAGGGCCACTACCCTGTACGATCTTTCACTAATATAATTTGCTGAAATAACAAACAATTCACTTAACTGCCAAAAATGTCAGACTTAACTAGTCCAAGATCCATTATGCAAAGAAGACATTCAATGAAAAAAATGAACTTTATGACTTTTAATGTGAACAACAGGTCTGGCTAGTTCACAGTGCATAAGAAAAGGAGAGTAGCTATTATAAGACATTAACCATGAAAATATATGTGATAGGTGTGTGGCAGTAGTTTCAACTTCAAAAGAAAAACTTATGTGGTCATAATTATTCATCCGCACCTCGAGAATGGTAATGTCCTGATAATTGTGAGACCAGGTTTGATTTTCTTTATGACACATGAATTTTCTTAATTGTATGTTTTCTTCTGTTTGGGAAGTAAAAGAAAGAAGATATTTTTTAGATGTTTTTTTTTTTTAGTTTGAAATCTGAAGCAGCAGTATTTCTTTTTAGAGCAGTGTTTATTTTGTTATTTCAAGCTATGGATCACACTCATTTATTTATTTGTGTTTCTTGACTGGGAAAAGTCCAACTGGGCAAAACCCATTTTCAGCGGAGATCCAGGGAGAAAAGCTCGACATTTAAGTCACACTTGATGCACATTTACAATTCTGGGGTAAAAACATTAGTACTATTCTATCTACACAGGCACATGCCCAGTGCTGCCGTATAATCAGCACCATCCATGTTAGATAAGGATGTACATTCTAATAAATAAAATACCCTTACGTTGAATTTGACATGTAATTTGATTATTTTTCCATGCTGTCTGTGCCTTCTTTAAAGGTTGGGCGCCAGGCTGGTAACTCGACACCGTAAAAAAATTCACTGCCAATCATTACCGGACCAGAGTTCCGCTGTGGCAACCCCTAATCTGATTAGCAGGAAAAGCCTGATCTATAAGCCATACACCTACTACAGTATGGGTAGAAGATAATGCAATGTCACCCTATAGTGATGAACGTAGAATGAAGAATAAAAAACGTTTTAGCTGTAGGGAAATGTTATTTTTAAAATAATGATGCATGCTTATAGCTTGCAATAACAAGTTAATAAATAAGCAGTTTTCTTGCAGAAATATATCAAGATAAAAGAGTGAGGTAACCCTTTCCTTCCCATTTCAGGGTCCATTATGGTAAGGGAATCATGTGACTAGTGTATCTTAGATCCAGTTATTCTAGTAGGTATAGTTGGGGAAACTGTATAAAGAGCCAGAAAGGGTAAAGAAAAGAAAAGATAAAACATTTACTTGTGTGTGTGTGTGTGTGTGTGTGTGTGTTTGTGCGTGTGTGTGCATGTGTATGTCTGTCTGTCTGTCTGTATCTCTCTCGGTATATCTGTTCATGTGGTTGCAAAAATTCAGGGAGTTAAACAGATAACATTTACACAGATACACATGCAAGATCCTTGCAGAAACAAAATTTAGAGGGAGTCATTCCTACAACCAGCATCAGGGTATGACCTATTGCAACATGTATAATTGCAGTAGTGGTAGATGGATATTTAAAGGAGCAGAACAAATTAAATTAATACAGAAATGAATTAAAAATGAAATTAATTCAGAAGAAAAAAAAAGACTGCAGTCACAGGCAAATATTCTACAAGGCTGGGATATGCATATCAAATAAGCTTATAATATGTGTGCAAAACATTCGCTGTGTAGGGCAGAGCTCCTATCCACAGCATCATTTTGTGCATACCCATCAATTTCACTCAGCCCATTCCTGACTCTCAGTGTAAAGTCAATGATATCACATGACAATTGTACTAAGATAGGGTCCCACCATGCATACAGATTTATGAAGACTGGAAAAAAGTAAAAAATATAATGCAAATGAAGACATTTTTTTCAATTGTTTGTCATTGATGTACTAAATCAGTATGGAAGGTTTGTGTAAAATAAAAGAAATAGACTGAGAGCTGGCCAGAGACCCCCTTGATGTAATGTTACTGATTTCACTGCAATGTATCCATGGAATAATCTATATTTTCATAGCTGGGAACTTGCTGAATTCTTGTATAGTCTCTGAATCTTCAGTGGACTTTCTGGAGTGCTACAGAATGAGAACTAACTTTTTATTTTTACTTAAAGTGTATTACTTTTTATAGGTGAAATCAGAATAAGCATTCATTAACAATTAAATTCACTCATCTAATGAACTTTACATATTGACAATTACAAAGCTCTGTGTTCTAAGAGTAATTGCATTCCATCTAAACTCAAACTAATGAAGTAAATAACGAAACAATAACAGAACAATGTATTATATTCAGCTGGTTACAATATTTACACAACGTCAAAATACAGGCAATATATTAGTTTCCTCCTTTATTTTATTAATCAATAAGCCTTATTTATGACTAGTTACTAGTACATAATAGCAGGGACCTATACTTAAGAAATATTTCAGTGATGGAACAATGGGTCTAATCCAACATCTAATAATAATTTGCGCGCTACATCTAGGAAACGCAACAATAATGGAATCTGATCTCTCTTAACAGAACAAGGAATTGGAACATTAAACAGTGTCGAATCTTTTGTTCATTGATATTTATCTGTCTGTAAGACCTGAGCATATATTTGAAAAAACAATGTTGTGATACCTTTGACATTCATAAAATATCTGTTATCATTCTTCATTAATGGCTTACAACTTCAGTAGTAGAAATCAATCCTACTGATTATTTTCCTAATTTTGTATGGTATATAAAATACACAGTGCAGAAATTAACAGGTCAAAATCACCTAAAAAGGTGATACATTCATTTTCTTCTTATTGGAACCTAGAATTAATTTCTCTTCCATATCTATTAGATTTGCGTAATCAGTTTGCATCACTTATTTATAGTAATATTCAGGTATAGATGAGTTACAGTTTAAAGTATTTTATTCATATCCCATAGAATGGACTTAGATGACCTTTTATTCATTACATTTGTCAATAAATTGTTTAATAAATGTGGATATTCTGTGAAATACATTTATCTCATAACTTATAATGTGTTATTTACATATTGTGTGATAGCTTGTCCTAAAAAATGGTCCCCGGTATCCAATCTATATTTATGTAAAATGTTATTGGCTCAGAATTGTCCTTTCAGACAATTACACCAATATATAAATTAATTAATGTCTCCACTCCTCCATTTAATTGTAGTTAACAATTTCTGTAAGTCTGGTGGTAAAAGGTATGGAAAATAAAGTAAAAAATATTTTTTTAGACAAAGGAATTGATATACATAATTCTTAAAACATTTACATATAGATTTAATGCATACAGTTTTATAATGGAAGAATTATACACACACATACACACACACATATATATATATATATATATATATATATATATATATATATATATATAGGTTTACTACATAAGACCAAAAACCCATAATACCGATGGCCATAATCTCGAGACCAGATACCTGAAAGACGAGAAGACTGGAAGACCAGAAGTGCAAAATTTAAAATCCCTAACACTACACTAAACATACACCACACACATACACATACACACACATTCACCCAAAACACAAGCACACAAACCTATAATACATACAAGCAGGGGGGCAAGCCCCCCTGCACCCTCCATGTGGGGGACTGTGCCCCACACACCCCCTACTTAAATATTCTAACTTCAAGGTCACACTACACAAACACATGAAAACACCACCACACACCTACATTCCCCTCGCACACACACATCACGTCACAACACACACTCTTACACACACACTAAAGCCCCTAACCAACACACTCAAACATAGATACTTACCTGACCTTCCACCAATCCATTCACAAACTGCAACACCAGAAGCGCTACTTCAACATCTCCAAACTTCGGGATTTCTAAATTCACGCTTCTGGTCTTTAGGTATTTAGGGGTTTCAGCTATATGGTCTTGAGATTTTGAAATTCGATATTTCAAAATTTCAAGATTATGTAGTGAACCCATATACATATATATATATATATATATATATATATATATATATATATATATATTGATAACACATGACATTTTATCAAATAAACTTTAAAACTGATCTTGTATTACACATTAATTATTACATATATTTTCCTGTATCCCTTTCCATTTTACAGTATAAGAAAACATCTATCCAATGTCCTACAATTTTGGTCATCGAGTCTATAATATTGGACTTAGAATCTAGGTAGTGTATATCCTCAATTTCCAATGTCCTAATATAATGTTAAAATACTATTCCATGTCTTCTAAGACATCAAAGAAAGGGCAGTATCATTTTATTTAAATCATTGCTGTGTTTTTATTAGGACTCAGAGAATTTTTTGTTTTCATGATGTCTTCAGTAATAATATCATTTTCATTAAAGAAAACCTGACCTCAAAGTTAGACGTTAGAAAAATCTTATTTCACTGAGTTTTTTTCCTGTATGACTTTGAATAATATCATAATTAAGTTTTGCAACTGTATCAATGTTTTGAGTATACTTAGCTCTAAATTTTGAATAAATTGTTATCTATAAGTCTCTTTTAATTTGGGATCTGCATTTTTATTCAGGAAGATATTTGTTGCCTTCATTCAACATAGGATTGAATGCTTTTGCAAATTCTTTTAACAAAGTCTATACATACGTTATAGCTGAATTAATGTTAGTTAAGGTCAATAATACATTACCTGCAAATAATTATATTCAAAAATAACCCCACTGTTGGCATTAAGAGTAGCAGCCGAATGGAACTGTTTCTGTGATCAGGTAAAGTGCAGTCAAAGGGCATGTTAGCTGCAATGAGGAAAGACCTCATTATCAGCTAATTTGCATGGGCCTGAATCGTCCATAACTACCACAAGTGCAAATAAGAACTTTCCATACATTGCATTGGCACAGGTATCCCCTATTCATTCTCCCACACACATGCGCACACACGCACACACACACATACACACACACACACACACACACACACACACACACACACACACACACACACACACACACACACCTTTAACCTGTCCCTTACTATATAGAACATCCCAAATGTAGCTTCTTATTTTTGTCAATGGCCTTGTAAATCACAGATCATTATAGTCGGTTAATAATGCCAGATATTAGAGTTTTATTGTTCTTATTGATTGTAAAGTACATCATGATACTAGACCTGTTTGTGAGTCCAAGTAATAGTTTACAACTTTCTGATTTCACAGAACACTCCTGCTTTTGCTTCCTATACTTACTTTGTCCTTCAGAACTCATAAACCGTTGCAGTCACTGAATAATGCCAGACATTAGAGTTTTATACTTATTAAAACATACAAAATGCATTATAACTCACACCCTCTCTGGATTGACAAGATAATCTTTTGCAAAGGGTTCAGTGCTTGAATCTTCCCCCCTTTTATTTTAACTCATTTCCCCAAAGAATGATGTAATATGTTAGCAGTATATACAGTGGTACCCAGAGCTATTACTCTTCTCAGGGCCTGGGTTTTGTGCTGACTGGTGATGGTACAGAAATGACCAGACAGCAATAAATTCAAAGAGCAGATGATGTGTCAGAGACAAAATATTATTCAGCATTTGTATCGATAAGATGTATGTGTATGACATTCTCTACTAGACTTGAACCAGAAATACAGATATAAGCTAATATGAATGGTTGCCTAAACAACTTAGTTATTTTCACTGCTGTGAATCTACTTTAATGTTAGCTGAGTTTTCAATGTTTTTTTAAATGAATTTCAGATGGGATTTGATATGCTTTTAAAGGTACCTTTTCCTGGCTTTCAGCATTATTATATCAAATATCAATAAATAATGATTCTGAATGAACACTTTCAACAACATACTATCAACACATTATGTGACAGCATCTATCTCATGCATATCGCTAACTGTACAAACTGTATACTTTGTAAAGGTACAGCACCAGGGAACAGGACAGAGGAAAACCTGCATCAGGGATCATTTTATTTGTATGCTTATTTACAGTGGGTTATCGCATAGTTGCATTGCATACGTCTTTAGGGTCCTTGCTGAGGATTCATATATCTGTAATGGAAGAGTAAAGAGTGCAGTCTATAAGTTCCAAAAGGAAGATGTGTAGTTCCAAATTCTGTTCTGTCCTTAGAATAGTCATCTAGTATATAGTGCTTTGAAAAGCTATAGTTGGATGATCACACAGCAAACCCACAGACACATTCCTGAAGGAGACTACAGTTCTAGATAGCAATCTAATATATTGATCCCTATATTCTGCAGGCAAATTTCTAATACATGTTAGAACAGACAACAATTCAATTAGCTAATCACATGCAAGTCTCTTTTTAGCTATTGGACGAATCTACATTCCTTTCGTATGATCAGTCTGCCTAACATGTTATACTGTTTGCACAAAATAGAGCCCCATGTACGTTCCTGCAGTGAAAAGTTTTTTTTCCCTTCATTTTCGCATTTATTATAGAAAACAGATGGCTGATCAGCTTGGTTTAAGGTAACCAGGAGATAACATTGGTTAAAAAGGAAAGAACAATTTGTTTTATATATATATTTTCTTTATGAAAGACTGTGCAAGACACTTTGTATGCCAAAGCCTGTAGTTTATAAATCTTTCCTATAGAAGGAGCATCTGTCTTGCAGAAAAATCACCTTATGACAAAAGGAGATACTGCCAGCACAGCTAGCTGGAATTTTGTAAATAATTATCTGTCATTGGTGAATACTGAAATGATTTATACAAGATGCTTGTGTTACAAATGTATTTTAACTGTATGTCATGTGTATATCAAACTGCTTGTACAGAAGTGTGTGCTGAAAAGCTATTTCCAAAGTGCTGTATTTGAAATGGAGTCACAGTGTGCCCTACTGGAAAAGAACAGAAATGTATATGCAAGATTGTAGCTGTTTAAATCTATATGCTTAACAGAGGAAACTGGAGGGTTAACCTCAGTCCAGCAAACTTTAGAAAAATATCTGAAATTAAATTACTTTATAGGCTAAGCAATAAAGAGGCTATCTCTCATGTTTTCAGTGCAGCTTGAAAAGCAAAGTCTATACTAGGAAGCTTTCTGTATTGCCCTTGGAGTGAACTAATTGCTACTTTTGAAGCATGAAGGAATGCAATTGTTTTATCACTTCCAGCATCTGCCAAAAATCTGAGCAAAACCCCTTGTCTGTATATTTTTACAGGTAGATGCTAAATGCTGCCAGCATCTAGCAATGGGACTTTTGGCCTGAGAACTAGAACTCAGATGGCAAGAAATGACGTCATTCTGCAAGCTATTCCAGCAGTAATATTTTAGATATTAATTTGAGAAGTCTCTTAGTGAGACAGCATTCTGTATTCTGTCTTGCACCTGACAACAAGAAGACCCATTCACCACACATCTGCCTTGCTCTAATTAAGTAAGTTATTAGGGAATAGTATAATTCTCTTAGATTACTTCATGAATATAGTAAAGCTTAGTTTAGATGTTTTTCTTTATTTGTGTGAGCCTGTACTGCAATGTAATTTTAAATATTCCCTGTGGTTTTGAACTCTGATGTCACTGTGAATATATATTTAGTATTGTCTTGTTTGTTTATTATTTATTATTAAATATATTTAAACCTTTCATTGTGGCCAATCTGTGTAGAGATATATAAGTTTTAAGAGTACTTGCATATTTATTTGGTGACACTGTGTCGGCCACTACTAATAGCCTTGCAATTGGTCAAACTACCATTTGTGTTAATATTAATATTACACAGTAAGATTTGTACCCTTTGTTAAGGGCCTTAAAGTAGCTCATAAGGAGTGACTGGTGGCAGTGTAAAATACCTTATAGACCGGGCCGAAGGGGGCATAGCTAGTAAACCTGTGCCAGCCTTTCCCAGGTGTTTGTGTGTGTGTAAATCAAACCTCAAAGAGTGTGTGTGTCAGCTACTTGGGCAGGAGCACCAAGCACTGGTTGGACAGAGAGGGTGCTGGAGGTCTTGGCTTGGTCACTCAGTTGAGATTTCAACTCTACAGCTGTGGCATTGGGGTGTCTTACTGGGGATCTGAAGGAAGAGGGAGAAATCAGCCCTGGACTGACTGTGGTCTCTGTGTGCTCTTAAGGGAAATTGCACTTGATGCAGAAAGCTGCATCTGGAAATACTATGTGTGTACCTGTCATCCTCTCAGTGAACATCTACCACTGTTGCCAGTGGTGAGGATTGAGGCTCCTTGATTACTGGTCCAGTGGAGGGTCACCACATACCTATAAGCAGATTATTGCAGTCCAAAGAAGAGGCTCAAATAAGTAAAACACAGAGTACCACTTTATTGTCTCAACTTAAAATAGATTGATGCACACGTCCTGACACTCTAAGGTTCTTTCTCAAACACCAAAACTACTTATTTTGACTGCTAGAATTGTATTTTCACCAGGCTCAGATTTTACCTGCTTGAGCTACTCTTTTCTTGATTTATAAACATATTCTTTCAAGATATATGTTTCGTATCATTTGCATTAATTGATTCAGGGAGGGAGGGGTAATGTAATTTTCTGTAGCACATAGCTGAAATCCCAAAATGAAGATGTTGGATATGTAGGAGGTCTTTAATGAAAAGTAGCATTTTGAAATTGCTTTACCACTGCATATAACTAAAAGGATCTACAGGAAAACAGTCCACAATGAATGAAATACATCATTTAATAGATTACTAAGCCAAGCCTACATTTAAAGAAGGCACTAGGTATTGTAATAGTTGCCAAACTTGGCAAGTGTTGGGAATTTGATGTTTTCCCCACTGCATTGTGATCTCAGAGTTGGCATATTTAGTTAAGGGGGGTGGGGGCAAAGGCCCCCACTTTGAAGGGTTTGAAACTGGGTTTGGTTCTCGTTTGGCCAAGCAATTTTATCCCCTAAGAAAAAATTCACTGAAATGTCCATTCGGAGAAGTGACAGTTCACTGATTATTGGTCGGCAAACAGGTATTTGGTGAAGACACCTTTCGAGGATGTAATATAGACCCTGTCACATCAATATGCACAGGTAAGCAAGCTAAAAATTACAGGCACATATACATATACTGTCATGCAAATGTCAAATAAAAAAACTCAGGTGTATGTCAACCACCCTGCTTATTATGGAGCAGAGGACACTCCTGTGAGCATCATTACAGCACTTCAGCAGTAACTCAGTGAATATTTACATGTCAAAGGTACATATGTGTGTTTCTGTCATTTTTAATTTCTCCAGGTCTTTTGGGTTTCTAATACTATGATGGGAATGGAGCCCATTCCTAAGTCAAAATATGATTAAAGTTCATTAAATTAGTATTGTTTCACTCTTTGATGTTAGCCAAAAGTGCTATATGTGCGTCAATATGTACAGTCATTTAATTTGTACAACTAGTTCTGGAAGATATACACTGATGTCAGTATGCAATGGGTGTGGAAATTCTACATACAACAAACACAGAGTAATGTACTGTTAAAGAATGTGTTATCTGTACACATTGATGAAGGGTTCATCCTGAAACCTTTGTGATTCTTTTCCTGTTTGGAATAAACACTTGATTTTACTTCAACATTTCCAGGTTTTGGATTTTTTTACTACTGTTTTGCATTTTGTACCCTGCCTGGTTTACCTACATGCTGTTTTTGTTTCTTTGGATTAATGTATGTCATGCACACATTGACATCAAAGTAAACATCAGACGACAATAACACATCAGCATGACAGATACATGGTATGCATGCACAAGAGTGCATATACAGTCCAGTCAATGAAATAGCAATTGCCATGTTAGCAGCATAACGTAAGTCGAGCACACAGACAATAGTTGTGGTCTGGAGGGACCAGTCTGATGGGGCTCATCATCATCATAATCATCATTCTCAGAATACTCCGGCAGTGGCCTCACATGTGCTCATTGCCATTTTCAGATCGGAGAATGCCCACGGGTCCCAAGCTCTGTTAAGATTAATTGCAAAACACAACAGAAAAGAAAAGCAAATGTCTCTCATGCAAAATGGTCCCGAATATCATAGCACAACAGAATATGATTATGATGACAATTTACAAAGAGACTGCCACATCCATTATGGACAGAGTTACCTTTTAAATGCATGGCTCTATTAGTCCTATATGTAAAAAGGACATCAGTATTCTTTCCTGAACAATTCTATATGCTTAGACACACCCACATTGGTCATTAGCTTTTTAAGAATGCATGATGCTCAGCTTAACAGATTGACTATCTGCATTCAATGATTTATATGAGCAGCCATAAAATGTCATTGTTAAAATGTGGAGAAGCTGATATTACAATATTGTGAACAATAGGAAAGGCAAATGGCAAACATCTGAGACAAGCAGGATGCTAATTGTCTGAACACATATCAATATAATCAATACAACAGTAAAAACAATGTGATATGTTCAATTAGCACAGCTGGTGACATGTGAGAATCTAATATATCTGTTACTAACAGTATTGTATGTGAACAACTATATGCATTATCTACCAAAACAGTTAGCAATTAGTAGCCTGAAAAATCAAAACATTTTGAACATGCTTGCTGATAAATGAACTGCTGCAATTAAATGGGTATCTGCTCAAGTGTCAGTAAACCTAGGCTATAACTGTGTTTCTTCAAAAACACCCAAGGGGTTGGAGACAGATGCAATACCAATGTTAACCTGCAGGGTATGCTGAATATGAACGTCTGCAATCAAATGGGTATCTGCTTATGTGTCAGCAAAACACAGGTTATAACTGCGTTTCTACAAAACACCCAAGGGTTTGGAGACAAATGCAATACCAATGTTAATCTGTAAGGTGTGCTAAATATGAACTGCTGCAATCAAAGGGGGATTTGCTCAAGGACAGTAAACCTAGTCTATAACTCTGTTTTCACAGAAGCACCCAAGGTGTCAGAGACAGATGCAATACCACTATTCAACTGAAGGGTATACCACGCAATCTACAAACAACAGCACAAGCACTAACACAGACACCCACTAAAACACTTAGATTTGAATGAAAAATTCAGAAACTGTGCTGAAACAATGGCTCAATGCTACATAAAAGATGTACATTTTTAGGTTTTAATCACAGTTTTGAGCACAGCTACTCTGTAAAGCATGGCTGGCCTTAGGCATAGGCGAACTAGGCAACTGCCTAGGGGTTGCGCCCGATGCCCGCTTGTACACAGTAGCATTGCGCCCTCCCCCCACGAGTGACAACATGAGCACACAGCAATAGAATGCCCCCTCCCTACATTGTCACCCCCCCCCGCATGATGTATGCCACTTAAGGTGGTATTGCAGCATCAGACAGGAATATCCTGCAGCCTTACTTTATGCATGTGTCACTCCCTCATCAGATTCATTTGGTATGATTATGGCACACGTTCTGCTAAAACATTTTGCTAAAATTATTATTAGCATAACATACATTTTTCACACTTTACTAGCCTTCTTCAACCTACTGTTCAGTGGGTTATCAGACTGGATATTTAAATCCAATGTTATTCTACAAGATACTTCTACTGTCATTGGTGAAATGACCAAAATTATAGATTCATTAATTGATCGGTAACCATAAGGTATCTCAGTTTTTTTCTTCTTTCAGTTAGTGTGGTCTTCTGTCTAGCAGTCGCATATAACATTTAATTGAGATGGATCCATAAAACCAAACAGATGCATCAAACTAGCAGTGTTGTCTAATTCCATCAGTGATTAATACCAGGTGGTCTCCTAAAAAAATCAGACCAAAGCCCACAAACATTGCAAACTGTCCCTCCACCCCACTCTTAAGTAAATCAGCTTCTTGTGGACGTTCAAACTCTTGAGCATCCTCTATCTACTTTACCACTCAAGGACCAAACTGTATTTTGAAATGGCTTATGTACAGTCTCCTTCTGGTTCAAGATAAACTATTCCATTTTACCATTAGAGAGGTCACCAGAGCTAGGTCACTGTAATTAGCTAAAGAAATAAAATGTATTTTATAGCCATACACATTCAGAATCAGACACAACAGGCATGGTGTTTGAAAACAGCTCTGATAGTCATAGCAGGGTAAGTTAAAGCCTACTAGAAAACACTGGAAGGAGATAGAAACAAGAAGATTGCAATTAAAGAAAATAATACGGAGATCACATGATAGAAAAAAGTCTGGAATGTGGTGCTGCAGTAGCGTTGTCGCCTCACAGTTACACACTGTCTGGTTCGATTCTCAGCTAGAGCGTCTTCTGCATAGAGACATGCGTGAATGGGTGTACCTTCGTTGAAGGTTGTGCATCAGGGCTGGTAACTCGCCACGTAAAAATCAACTACCAATCATCAGCGGGAAAAGCCGAAAGACACAACAACAACAGACTGCAAGGATGTAGGGCATTGTGGATCGAAAAGGCATATTTATTACTCTTGTTGACAGAGAGGACATTTGCTAAACCAAAGATAATTCGATATAGTTTGTTTATTGGTACAAGAAGAAACATGCTTTTGTGGCTCTTTTGGAAAACAGGAAAACACCTTATGGTAGAGAGTCGCCATGATTTATTTACTGGTGAGCTCTTTGCGCCAGACTGCAATTCGCTGATGCCGTAAAGTGGTTCAAATGGCAAAAACAAAGGTACAAGGTGACTTTTCCAGACAAGTTAAAAGTATTTTTTATCTGGCATGCAACTATTCACAAATGCAAAATTGGCAGTGTCTCATATGCTGAAAACATTTCAGCTGCAGGAAATGAAGGCTGAAAAAACAGAGTAGGCAAGTTCTAAACTAATGATTATTAAGTGGAACTCTGTGAGAGTTGAGGGTGAGTGTGAAGAGCATGGAGACCAAGACAAGAAGGTACAACTAATTATGTGTCCTGCAAATGAGTATTATTGAACAGAAAATTTTTATTTACCTCCATGAGAAAGATATATATACTGGGAGGATTTCATATGGATGTGGGGAATTCAAACATTAATATTGAAGCTTTTGGTTGAAAGTCTTTTATTAATATTTTAAAGTACACTGTTATCTGGTATTTCATTGTATCATATTAATACTAAACATGTACATGGAAGACTGATCATTGTAATGATCTTGTCTTCAACACAGCAACATATGTACAAAGGGTATAATGACCATGCTGCAAAGACACTGACTTGAATGTAACTATAAAGTATTTTTTTTTAATAACAGAATTTCCTTCTTCTTGTTCTTCAAGTCCAAAGAGAAGACCTTTTGGGGGACACCAGATTGGGGCACAAAAATAGGCTAGCTACATGTCTGGCTATATGCACAGACATAATCGCTAATACACTCACATTCAACTCACTAGTAGATATATAGATATATACTGAGATGATACTAATTTGGATATAATAGCAAATTAATAAAAAGTCAAGTGTATGTTAAATTTAATAATGAATTCAATAAGGAAAGCACATTTGTAAAAATGACAACTACAATGATTTAGTTTTTTTTTTTTCAAAATAAATGCATAAACAGTATGGGAATTATAAAGTTAAATGCAATAAAATGTGTGGAAATTGCAAATTTGGGTGCTGATATTTTTTTTGAAGAGCATGGTTAAAAGAAAGTTTATTATACATATTAACAAAATGAAAGTGAATTTCCAAACAACACTATGCTATGAACATTGACTTCAATGTATTATTAGTCTCATTGAAAATTAATGCAGAATATAGAAATTTCAAAGATGACTGCTGTTTGTAACAGCTAGAAAGAGAAATAAAATCCAGATATCTAATTATGCTAAGTTCAATGCCCACATTTTATAGACAGTTTTTTAAATACATTAATCTCTTTTTCTGTGTTAATAACAGAGCAATGGTAGTAACACAGTTTCCTGAGTAACACATAAATTATCTATTAACATTATAAGCTGCTGAATAGTACTATACTCCCCTTCCCCTAAACGTTGTCCCATTGTTGCCATTTTATTTTGGCTTTGGCTTGGTTGACCTCTTAGACTCATGCAACCTCATTACCTTTAACACCTGTATTATTGCAGCCACTTGGTTAATATTCAAAGAAGTTTTTAATTTCTAATGTCTTATTATATTTTTTTTTTTGCTGCTGATGTTGCCAAATGCATGCATTTTTTGGTGCTTGTCCATGTGCGTGTGTGTGTGCGTGTGCGTGTGCGTGTGTGTGTGTGTGTGTGTGTGTGTGTGTGTGTGTGTGTGTGTGTAACTACCTTCAACCCTATGTGATAATTCAAGAGCAATGTCTCTCTGGTTAGCTAATATTCCATCTTACTGATCCAAACCAGGAAAGAATACATCTGCCTTGTAAAGTTCTGCAATTCTGGGGAATCTCAGAGAATATGCTCACAGTTTACTCTTTTGGTTGGAAACATTTCCAGCAACTGAGGGAGGTGGCTTGGAAAATCTTAGTCTAAATGGGAATATAAAAATATCTATGCAGTGATTTCCACACAAAAACTATAATCTGGACTTAGTTGCATAACCGGGGCGGGGGCAAGGTAATTTCCTTCCACTGGGAGACTGTTATCATTATTTCTAGACTGGTCTCCCACTCCAAAACCAATCCCTGAGATCTGTACATCACGGCTTAATATCCTCAATTTACTGCTGCTTTCAAATTTACCTGGTGTGTTCTATGCTTTGTTAGAAACTACACCAATTTTGGGATCCACTTTCATATTCAGGGACTTTTTTCTGTATCTATACTCAGCCAAGAGCCCTTGGAGTTGAAGACAATACTTTTCTAGTAAATTAATAATAATCCTGGCTTCCAGAAGCTTCCTTTCTATACTTACCTACTCCCACAATATTGGCTGGGCCTGTCCTCTGGCCCATATATGACAAGCTTCAGAGGTCTCCTTTCCTTGCTTCCTCTATCTTTGTAGTTACGGAGAGTATTTCCACCTTCCAAGCTTGATAACACTGTGGGTTAAACAGTTTCTGAATCACTGAGGAGGCATAACAGCCCAAATAAGTACCATGTTTTTCTGACCAATCTCAGCCACACATGTGCCCATTTTTTACTGTTTAAATGTGTGTTGCAGGCCAGTGAATTCAATCTCTTTTTTGAGAGGGCAGTACACATCAGCTTGTAGCAGATAAATTAAATGTGTCTGTGCGGTTTCATAGTATCCTTTTAGATTTGACATCCTAAGCCATCCCTGCTCTAATGGTAGTGTAAGTTTGTCCTATGTAAGCCCTGACTTCTCACTGCCTCATATCAGTGTTCTGAGATCACTATCTTTTATGATACACCAGTCCTCATCTGTCAAGTTAAGATAAGACTGTCCAACATACAACAGAAATGGGACCATAAACATTTTGACCAGCTGTATATTACTATCCAGATTCAGATGCATGACCTCACATTATTTATTATTTTATGTATTATCATTTTATTTCTTCCCACATTTCTTTTACCATCTGATTTGTGTCCCTTTTTATCCATATGCCTGTGTATTTAAGCTTATCATAATCCCAGAGAAAAGGGAAGTTCTGCACTCAGTCAAACATCGGTTGGTAATTAAAGGCTACTCTTTTGGTCGTAGTGTCATTTATTTTATATCAGGAAAAACTCTGAAAGTCCTTATACATTTTACGCAAAAGTTGGGCATCAGCTTCTTTCTTTGTTACATACACTGTAACATCATCTTCAAAAAGCACTATTTTATGTGGGGAGCCAATCTCCATATATCCCTGTAGGGTTGATTGTCTGGTCCTGACTGAAAATGGCTCAATATACAGAGCAAGTAGGAAGGTGGACGGACCTGTGGAGATGAAAGAGACTGGCAACAGGATCATGAACATCACCATTTATTGTTTAGCGATGTCTAGAAAAAAATCGGGAGATATTTTAATATCTCTCTCAAGCTTTTCCGGTCTTTGCCTGTAATACAAAGATGAAGGTAATCCTCAGGTTAACATGGTAATGTCAGAGTCTCATCTGATGGGCATGCCATGTGGCTGTTAGAAGCTTTGCTTGGCTAAGAGACAGGGCAGATATTTAGGCATGAGTTCAAAAGGAATTGCTCTGGAGGTGATGATGAGGGTAATCTCTTTCTACTCTTCAGGTAAAAGTTGTCTAGGTGAGTTTTGTGTGCTGATTTAATGAGAGTTGTTTTCCTAGCCATCTATATTGTTTCCTATTGTTTGTTTTCCTAATGCCTGGCCCTGGATTTGAGAGTCCTTTGATGACTTCCAGATGAAGCCATCCAAACATACAGCATGTAGAACAGCTGCCAGTTTATGGTTGCGGATATAAATGAACTCAAGGCATGTTTCTGAATGGATGTAACAGGGTAGCGGTTATGTCATTCCTCTTTCTTCTTCTTTCTTTTCTGTGGCCAGCTTTGGCAGCCTGCTACTTTAAGGTCAGAATACTTGGCTATTACTTTTGCTGTGATATAGTTAAATAAAGGAGGCTTTCTTGAGCTATTTGAATTGGATGGATATGGTGTGAATATTAAAGCTCCTTTATAGCTATAGCACCTAATTTATAGTTCCATATTTTAGAAGTGAAATAATCTGCTTTCTTTTTGCTTACTTTTGTTGACAACTCAGATCAAAATCTGTAACTGCAAGTTCTTAGAGTTATTTAACTATTGTATTAGTTTATGCACTGCACAATTGCATATTTACCTCTTTTTTATTTTTAGAAAACAGTAGTGCCTTCTAGCCAGACAAATCTTGTGAGACATTTTATGTTTGTCATACAGAACTCACTATAGCAGTGCGCCTGCTCCATAGCTTAATGTAGTAGACCACATTTATGTGCTTCATGCATGTCTTTTGGTACAACTATAGCAAGGATGGCGTGAGTGGCACCCTATTTTGGTTTTACCATCCCAGACTGACAAAAAAGCATCCCCATAACTCAGCTGAGGGGTAAAAGGTCTTCAGGTTAAGCACAGAACTATTAAATATATACGTTACATACGTAAAAACTTACTGTTAAGCTAGTGCTCCAAACCACTTAAATGACCATCAGAAATACTTTTGAGTTTCAAGGAATGATTGTTCTGCCTAGTATCTTGCATTTGAAAAATCCACACCTTTACCCCACCCTTCAGAATTCTTTCTTGGTGTGTACAACTCAGGATATAATTTAAAACTGCATATTGTCAGTACAGTTCAGATTAAGGATCACATTATTTATTTTGTCCTTATACAGACTACATTATTGTATGTGCACTTTACACTTTCTTTTTATGTCACTGAGGCACTTATTTCTATTTAGATCTGGGCTATGAAAACAATGAATTTCACTCTAGCAAGAAGGATTACATGAAATGTATTTTATCACCAGAATTCAGAAAAAAATGATAGCACATCTGCTTAACAAAAAGTAGTATGTTTAAAACTGAAGAGAGTGGCCCACAAGTGATTAAGTCTGTAATAGTAGACAAGTCAGTGCTAGAGCTACATAAGTAAGCAATTCACTTGTAGAGGTAGTATGAATACTGTAAAGACTTGGGTAGTACTGTAACAGGTCACATGACTTAGGCTCATTAGTGTACATATAGCACATTCACAATGATGCAGTTCCATACATACATTGTCATACCATTGCAGGCACAGCTGAGACCTCAAACAATGTCTAAACAGCAAACTCTGTGCTATGTTTGCATTAAAAATGGAAAAGAATTGGGTGCATAGGACTGTAGAATTAGAAAGTGGGAAAGAGTACGCAGAGGAACATACAGAAGGACAGTGAGAAGGAAAGAGTGATATGCAGTAGGGGAGGAGAGGTATTTTCTTGTGGGACAGGTGCCCTTTTATAAGAAAAATAGAGGGTAAGTAGCATGAGGGTGGTGTGGGTAGGAAAAAGGATATAGTGATGGCAGCAACAGCAGACAGACTGATGCAAAAGGGCAGCAGGCACTGAATTTATAGATAAAACATTAAAATGTAAAGTTGTTTGTCAGTAGCAACCTCTTTATTAGTTACAGATTTCTTTAATGTAGAATTATTCAGATGGTTTTACTTCTGCAGAGATTGTGTGCATCGAGTGATATTGGTGGATTGTAATTACAGAAGCTTTGAGTGGCCTTTTATGGTTGAAATTTTCTGAAATGGGTAGTTAATTGGTTCATACATTTTGTTTCATTGCTTATTAAAAGAATGTTTAAAACTACAAATTTAAAACCCATTCTAACAAGTGGTGCTGTATTATACAAGGAATATAATTTAATACAGTCAGGAAGATGAATCAAAAAACAAGTACGTGTATGCATGGCCCTAAAAAAATGTGTGCAAGTAGTCTGTTATGAAAACAGCCCAAAGGTAAACAATCCTCCACTAGCCAGATGCATTTTCTATGAATCTGGGTTTTCATGCTATTTTAATGAATGTGAGTTTTGCCGTTTCAATGAGTATGGGTTTCAAGGGCAGAGAAGTTTACAGCTCATGCTAAATCTGTATTCATTGCAAGACTGTATTATTTGTTTAGCAAATGGCTATCTGTGTTTGTGTTATTTTATTTCAATATCTGTAAACATTGTGGAAGTAAATAAGAAAACAGTATGCACACTGATAGATTTGAACAATGTGTATGGTAACTGGTGAGAAATAGCCAAGTAATGGAACACTGGAATGGCTGGGGAGGGGGCTGCTGTTGGAGGGTGGGGGTTGCTGCAAGAGGGATTGCTCGGGGGTGGCAATCTATTACCCTGCTAGGGCCCTATTTGACTATGATCCAGTTCTGGTATTTTAAGTAGGAAATAAGTACACAAAGGTAGTTGCAGTTTAACTACATTACAATGTATCTTTTTCTTCTTATCCATTTAAATGATTTAAGGAAATTACTGGAGTGGCTTTCTTGGGGAGTGATTTACCTGTGGGTGTGGCTCAAATCGGGTTGTTTTGTGAGTATGTTGTGGGTAGGGAGTAAGGGGGCACCGGAGTACTACTTCGCCTAGGGTGCCATTTCAGCTAAGGCTGGCCCTGCTGTGATGATTTCACTTACCTTACTGAAGCATGATGGGTATTCTTTCATTCTAATCAATATACATGTTATTGTGAAAAGTGCATATCTGTAAACAGGAGGAAGATGTATTTCAATTCATAAACCAGGTAAAATAATCAACATACCACTGTCCCTCTGCTGCTCCTCAAGCCTGTGCATCCACTTGATCACATGACTCTGTTCAAGCTGCAGTCCTCGTCCTCCTCATCTGAAATATGGAATGTACTAATTCTGAAATGACACTGCAATATATTTCTCAGAACAGTTTATAGACATTTATTTATGAAGAACATTATATAATCAAAATACACATTTGACATGTTACATTCAGGTGTTATCATCTTTGAACACAGATTAGAGGACAGGCAATTCAAACCTGCAACTGCAATCCATATCCAAACTCTAACTTTGAGTGCTACCTTCTTATATAACACACATTAACTGGAAAAAGTGTCTTTTGCATGTAGTGAAAAGACTTCATGTTATGACATCATCTTGATTTGGGATGGCCTACTAATAATGCTCTTGGTTTAGGATTGCAAAGTATGAACATGTGCTGCTCATGTAGTTAAACAGTTTGAAAATTACATTCATGTCAGCACTGTGTTCAGACACATTAATGGTAATGGAGAGCATACATTCATCAGGCAGTGTGGCAGTGTCATATAGCTTCTATGAACAGATCCATACAAGCTGCTGTAAGTGATGGACACAGTAAGGTATGTGTGATATTCCTCGCAAAAGTGAACATTACTAGGAAAATACACACAGCTTCCCTGCTCTGCATTTCAACTATTATTCTGCCTATCCCACTCCCTCAAAATTTGAAGATGATGTTGTTGTAGAATTGACTTTAATATTTCATGAGAAAACAGACTTTCATAGCACTTTTACAAAGTATACAATATGAGCCAAAAAAATTGCTCAGACAAATAACAGGATTTAGCAGGCTTTTCTGTCCTTGCTGTTAAATAGCTGATGTTAACAGAATATTATTCATAGGTAGGTACTAGGCTATTAGCCCTTGGGCCTATATAAGCCAAGCCAAAAAGGTACCCAGGCTTTCGCCACCCAAGAAAATTATATTGATGATGGGATATGTTAGTAGGAATTCGCCGAATAACTGAGTTATTCACAACAATGCTCAAAATATACATTAATATAAATAATTGTAACATGCTTCTCTAAATAAATGTCATGGGTATATTAAAACAAGACAACAGTTTCAGATATATGTGTCTCCTCTTTGGATATAAGTGCACAGCATGCCAAAATGTACACATGTTGGCTGGTTGCCTTACATGCCAAGCAAACAGTCAGCACATGTTATCCCTAAACAAACAGGTACTGCTCTACAAACCCTGTTGTTAGAATGATGACGTTATCAGAGCATTATGGATTATGGCCATATTCATAGAAATTTGAAGACTAACTCAGTCATTCACAGTAGGTTACCATAATGGTTAAGGTGTTTACCTTACAGACATAAAGTGCAGGGTTCAATTCTTATATGGGGTAATTGTCTAGGCTTAAAATGGCCCGCAAAGGCAGTTAGCCTAATACTAATTTATAGCTCAGATGGTGTAGTGGTACATTCCTCTGATTAATATCAAGTTTGGAATATAGTTCTTCCAAAAAATGCAGTGTGTTATTTTAACCAAGGTAACAGGTGCAGATATAATTTTCCCATATGTGGACTGGAACCCACAGCATAACAAAATTGTGACATGCTGGCCAGTTGCTTTATAGGGCAAGCTAATATTTAGCATGGGTTTCATTCAGAAAAAAAGTACTGCAGGTGTTTATTAGAAGTCCTGCAGAGAATGGATGAATATGGAAATTGCAAACAGTTATTGGACATTTTATTGTAAAGAAATAACAGCTAACAACACAACAGAAAACATATGATTAAGTAGTCAGACAGACATTACTTTTTAAATAAATGTGTCTGTGTAATTTCTTAGGAAGAATGATGTAATAAGGTTATATACATGTTTTTATTCCAACATATAATGGTGCAGTAGGTGATACTATGGGACTATAATGGAAAACATTGAAGTGTGCAGTTATTCATGGCCTAGGCATTATAGGCATCTGTGATGCATGAGGACAGTGACTATGTGAAATTATATAGTTAAATGTTGTAAAACATATATAAATTTACAAAGGACATAATTAAAATTAACAACATGGGAATCAAACCCAATAGGACAGTATTTACCCAGTCTACTTAATTATCCCCATGAGCAAATTGCCACAGCAACTACTAATTGGTTATAAAAACATATATCTGATATATATGGGACAGAGAAATATCTGTAAAATCTGTAGCAATGCTCAGGTATGTGTAGAATATTGGCACTTACTGTAGAGATATATGGGCTGCCTCCATACCTCAGCGACCCTCCTTTGAAGTTCCTCCACAACTCACTAAGGCAGGTCATCACAGTGGTGATGGACCTGCACACCAATGTGCTAGATCCCCATTTTCTGTCTGGTGTAGACAGTCAACATCTGGGTCATCTCTTCATCAGTCAGTTGGACACATAGACATGTCTCAGCATCCTCAAAGTAACCATCATGATCCTCAAGTTGAAGAAGTCTGGAAACTACAAACTGAGAAATGCTGACTGAGACACCATTCATTTCACTGCTAGCAATGATCTGATCAGTAAATGTCTCAGGATCAATATTTGAAAGTGGCGTCGATGTCGTGTCATCAGATCTGTTGGAAGATAATGGGCATGTGCAACACATGGTACAGTTTATCGATACCGATTGAGTATTTAAGCAGTACACCTTGGAAGATAATGGGCATGTGCAACACATGGTACAGTTTATCGATACCGATTGAGTATTTAAGCAGTACACCTTGGAAGATAATGGGCATGTGCAACACATGGTATGGTTTATCGATACCTAATGAGTATTTAAGCAGTACACCTTGGAAGATAATCGGCATGTGCAACACATGGTACAGTTTATCGATACCGATTGAGTATTTAAGCAGTACACCTTGGAAGATAATGGGCATGTGCAACACATGGTACAGTTTATTGATACTGATCGAGTATTTAAGCAGTACACCTGGGTGTTTGGCACGTGAAGCCAATTTACATGCACGTGTAAATGGGATTCCAAAATCTTGAATTTTAATGAACATCATTAATTATGTATGGCACAAATTATACTTAAAGGTGGGTGCACATTAGGTGCACTTTGATTCTGTGATTTGGAGTGAGAGATACAGTGGCAATTGAAAGAGTTGCTGTTTTTGGTGATAAGTACATCTCTTAAAGTTAGGCATTTCCATTGGTACATGTTTAAATTAATTGTTACTCAAAATGTTATCTTTAACAGAAGTTGTTATATATCACAGGAGTGATGTTGTCTTGAACTTTATGCATACAGGTGTTGTTATTTTAAATAATTGATTTCAATCCAATATGCAGTTGTATAGACAGACTTCCATTATAAATGTTAACAGTATATAAAGACTGACTTATGGATCATTAAAAATTCTTACTGGTAATCCCTTGTACTCTGTGGTGTAACTACTGAAACCTATGGATTCTGAAACAATCCATACCTAGTATGTGATGTTGATATTACAGATATTTTTTAATTCATGTCTTGTAACAAAGCTGTTGAAAACATGTGCTGTTGCTGTTATGAATATGTCTTCAACAATGCTTCTTAAAGGTATTATCACTACTGACTCAATATACTAATGATCCATACTGTCTGTGGCCTGGCTACGGATCTTGAGATTTGCCAACACGACACTTTCTATAAGTCATTCAAATTGTTACTTGTAGTATTTGAATGCCAGCAGACTCCTATGGCATGATGCTGTTGTCTTTGGCTCTCCTTGCAACATATATGTATTGCCAGGGGTTCTAATCCCACTTGTGAACTGTAAACATATTGCAAGTTATGTTGATTTTACCAATGTTATATATGAAGGCATTGTTGTTACTTTTAATATGTCACATTAGTATTTATCACACACAGTGTTATACAGACATTTTCATTGCACAAGAATGCATAATGTTTATGTTGACATATGCTGTACACAGAATGAAATGCATAAATGAGCTCAAACATGAATATTGTCATGTGTGTGTCACTGTCTTTCAGATGCCCAACCATCCTAGGGGTGACAAGTTCTCCCACCAGGAAAATTACATCATAATTGATGCTTTCCAGCAACATGGAAGGAGAGTCATAGGCTGTTCAGGTAATACTGTTTGGAGAAATGAAATCTGGATGGACTTTACCAACATGCTCAATGCAGTTGGAGGCCATAACCAATCCTGTAAAGCCTGTAGATGTTGCTGCTCAGACATGATCCTTTGTGCAGTCAGCAGAGTGACATGTTATGAGAAATCGAGGGATACAACTGGCTGCTTCACTACCACTGACTCCCCCAATGACATCATAATATTTTTGGACTCACTGCATACAGCAAGAGGGAAATGATACATCCCTGATGGCAGGATTGAAGCTGCTGGAGATGCAGGGTGAACATCTATATATTGGTTTCCATTACATTGCTGTGTATTGAAACAATCACTGCATATTGCTGTAGCATATTCATGTATTGCTGTTTTTGATTTACAACAGTAGTGTTGAGCCATGCATACACAGCCACGCAGAGTGAGGATGATAGGTCTAATGACATGTATTGATACAATTGAGCAGCCCAAACAACATTTGTAATGCTAAATAAAACTTCACAAATGCCAACATGGACCCTATGTGACAGTTTGTCATTATAAGTTTTCCATGAAATGTCCTAGGAGATGTAATTGCAGCTCCCAAATGTTGGTCTATCTTGCCATGTGTACGTCTTGCCCAGCATTTTCTGTTGGGAAGGCGACATGTAGGCTGAGGGACAGGATAGGCGAGTACATTAGGTCCATCAAAAATAAGGATTTACACAATGCTCTGTACATTCACAACACCAAATGTACAAATTTCAAGAGGTTCATCTTTTTTGTAATTGATAGGGTGCTGAAGAATGAAAGGGGAGGTAATGCTAATCTGGAAGTGGAGGTAAGAGAGGCAAAATGGCAGTTGAGGCTGAATGCCACCACTCTTCCAGGTTTAAATGACAGCATTTCACTGGTACTGATCCTAAAACAGAGGGCTAATCAAATTTAGGTTTCCAAAATTGGAATAATAATTTAAGGTCACCATAACAGGGTAAGATGGGTTGTGTGAAAGAGTTTATTAAAATTGTGGTTTGATTTGACAGGTTTTTTTTTAAATAATAATTATGGGAAAGTTTTGATTGGTTGCATACGATTCGTTGAATTTTTTTAAGTGGAGTAAGTGGTTTGTTTAAAATGACTCTGAAGAAGCCTATGTAAAGAAAGGTGAAAGCGCTTAGTCGTTTTTTCCGTATTAAACAGTGTTTTGTTTTACTCGTGGCTGTGATTGTTTTTTATCTTTATAGTTCAGTTCAACATTTGTGATGCTGTTGGCATTAATATTCACAACTCCAGCTACTTCAGGACTAATCCAGGGATCAGCAGATGAGTATCTCTATACTGTTACTTTGCACAGTACATTGTTAGTTCCTCAACTTTATTTTGTGGTACTGCTGTTTACTGTTATGTTGTTCTTTCCCCTACCATTGTACACTACATGTACATCCAGTGGAAGGCCAAGCTGTGCATTTTCAAGTGCAGACAGACTAAGTATGTTACAGCAAATTGTCATAGCTTTCAACAATGCGTAGCACATGCAGTACTTGACATTTACTTCAATATTTGTCAATGCAGGCCCATCTGGTCTACAGATGCAATGTCATCACATGTGTATTTGCAGCCCATTTTACCATGTTATATATGTGATGTCAGTATCCTTTTTGCTAAATACATGACTGTGCTCTTTCTCTTTACTTTCCCACTGCAGGATCCACAGTACAACCCACAACCTCTCCACAGCAGGAGTCTGTCAGTGGTATGGCATTATGTATGTTTCATACCTGTCCTTGCTGTTAATCCTGTAGTTGCCCTCCATTAACACTGTGTCCTTCTTACCACTCCTAGGCCAGTCTGCATCAATGTCCTCAAGTGCACATATGAGTGGCATGTGTACGTCACACATTCTGTATGGTTTGACTGTGTTCACCTGGTTAATGATGTGATCATTAATGCTGTTTTTTTCCCTACAATAGTTGAAGTTTATCCTTCTTCAACACTACCACCATATTCCCAAAAGTTGTTGCCAGGTATGTGTTTTTTTTTTATTCATCAGATATGTCATGCATGTTGGCAATGTAAACAGATTATGTACTTCATTTATGTAGAATCCATGAAATTTACATACAGCAGAACACATGTAAAATCATTATTATTTGTAACATTGCAGTGATGATATATATATATATATATATATATATATATATATATACATAAATATATATATATATATCTATATATATATATATATATATACATATATATATATATATATATATATATATGCATATATATATATATATATATATATATATATATATATATATATATATAGTGTGATCTTTTTCTTTCTTCACATCAAAGTATGATTAAAGTTCATGAAATTAATGTTGTTTCAATCTTTGATGTTAGCCAGAAGTGCTCTTGACACCACCTGCAATGTGCCCAGTAATGACTCCTACAATTTGTTTGGAGTTACACATATTGGTAACATATCTAAGTATGACTGTAAATCCTTTTATGCAAGACCCATTGCTGCTACTACTATGCAAATCCTGATATCATATGACTTTTTGTCTCTCTGTAAATAAGACACTGTAGTCATTGAGTGTCACAATTTCAATGATCAATGCTACTTTTGTTTTCTTTTTATGGATTACTATAACTGGTTTTCTTGCATCTATTTTTTGAACTGTTGGTAATGGGTGATCCCATGTGATATAAACTTCATCCTTTTCTATAATGTTTTGTTTCCAGTGTTTTTCAGCTACTTCAGTATTATAATGTGTGTATAATCCCCAGTAAAACAGTCTTGCCACATTATTATGCCTTTCAGTATACAGTCCTTCTGCCATTAGTATATCACAACCAGCAATAAGATGTGCTACTGTTTCCAATTCTGTTTTACAAAACCTACATTTGTCTGTCTCTCCCACATGTTCAATGGACTTTATAAACCAACATGTACATAGTCTACTATTTCCAGCCACCAATACTAACCTTTCATCTTTTGGTTTAAATTCACCCCTAGTTAGCCATTTTTGTATTCAGTCCTGGTCAGCATGAGGTTGTTCGAAGGGTTTTCTATACTTGCAACTATATTTATGCATTGTCCACATTCTTGCCTTCTCATCTGATCCTTCACCTTATATTCTTTCTTTTGTTTTTTGGCACATTCAGTTGCTGCCTGATTTTTATCTACTTCTGGTTTGATTTCCATTCCAGCTTGATACTGATATGCTTCTGCTAAACTAAGCAGGGAAGTCATCATAAACTTATTCCCCTCATGTTTCAAAACATTTAATACATTTGGGTCTTGTGAGGTCAGCAGAAATGTATGCAGTCCCATGATTGCAGATCTATACATATAATCAAGTCCGAGGTGGCCCATACCTCCTTCAGAAAGGGTAATATATAATCTTGATGTGCACTGATTTTTATAAATCATTTGATGAGCATGAAGCATCCTTTTTGTTTTCCAGTCCAACCTATCCAACACCTTTTGGGATCAGTTAATCACTCCAAAACTGTAAGTTAGGACTCTTTTGAATTTTTATCCCTGGAATAATAATTTGTTCTTTCATGGCTTAACTGCAAAGTGGTTTGCCACAACTTCATGATCGCTGTAATGCAATTGATCAGTGTAGGGTGTACATTATACATTTTAAGCATTCTTTTATCCATGAATGTGTGATACTGTCAAATGCTTTTTTGTAGTCTATCCATGCCATACTTAGATTTTTCCCCTTTTTACAGTTCTCCATTATGACTTTAACAACAAATGATCCTTTGTTCCATATCACTTTCTTTTATTACCCTTTTGTTTTATTGCCAAGATTGAGTTTTCTTCTAAATGACTGTAAACTCTGTTGGCTTCAATTCCAGTGTACAGTTTATATGTTGTTGGAAGGCACGTTATTAGTCTATAGTTTTTAGGATAGCTTGCAGGTTCGGTCTTAAGTAGGAATATTGTCTTTCCTGTTGTTAACTAGGCTGGTGTCTGTTTGGGGTTTGCATATAAATAGTTCTTACCTATGGCTAAATCTTCATGTAAAGGTGTTAATATTTTAGCAAGAAGTTAGGTACTACATCTAGGCCTGGGGCTATCCAGTTAGGAGCTTTTCTTAACTTTGTTTCAATCTCTCTGGCTGTTGCTTCATTCCATTTCATATCCTATACATTTGAACTTCTTATTCTTTCTTTTACTTCTATCCATTTAGCATCTTTGTTATATTCCATAGGATCTTCATAGATATTTCTCTATCTATTTCCTCTTTTCTTCATAGTGTTTCAATTCTTTTCACCTTGTTTCCAAATTTTCTATAAAACTTTTTTTGGGTCAACAATAAATTGCTTATTTTGTACTTTTCCTTTATATTTATCTGCATATCTTCCAAGTTTTTCTGCCTGTGCTGATATTTTTAGTTTATTATTTGCAATAGTGCACAATAGATCCTGATATGTTCTGATACTGTGCATTGCTTTTATCACATCTGTCTTTCTGAGTATTTTTGTTGATCCATTCCCTCTTCCATACTCTTCTAACAGTGACACTTCTTGTCTTAATTGCTTTATAGTTTTCTGTATTTAATACTTCCATTATGCCATTTGATTTATCCCCTTCCTTTCCCTTACTATCCTGTGATTTTGTGGTAAGAGTATTTGTTATTAATTTAGCTGCACAGTAATATATCCTATGTATTTATGTTATATCACATGAATCTCTATGAGCAGCCATAATTACTGTGTTCATTTGTTTTATCAAACTTCTAACTTTTTGGGTTTTACTGACTTTCTGTAATCTATTGCTTTTGTTGATCTTAATATGTCTGTCCATCTCTATTAAATCTAGTAACTCTGCTCTTAGATCATTTTCTTCTAAACTGAGGGCACATTATTTGTCCTCCATTTCCTGTGGATAGTTTATAGAAAGTTCCACAGCATCTTCCTCTGTCATATTCCCTTCAGTTTCATTCTGTGTCATCCATTGCTCTTTCATATGGGAACTCAGTGGTATATCATGCCACAACATTGACTGCATCAGAGTTGCCACAGTTTCCTGTTCCTTCTCTTACTGTGCAAGTCCTTCTCTTACTGTGCAAGTCCAACTGAATGTTTGTGCTGGTTTCCTATGAAAGGCTCCAAAGTATCTTCATATAGCAACTGATCAGATGTTTCCTGCTCCAGTAGTTTCTCCTTAATTTGGGGAGCCATTGCTCTATTACATTGTGGTGTTATCAGAGTTAGATTTTCTACACTAAATCCTTCACTTCGCAGGTCGTCCATAACCTCAGTTTCTATTTCTTTAACATTTCCATTTCTAATCCTCTTTTCTACTTTTCCTCTTTGTTTTCTTTATTTTTGTATTGAAAATTATCCATATCTGGATGCCTTTGCCTGTATTTTTCTTCAAATATCTTTGGTGCTGCTCTTTTTTTATTGATTAGTTTTGCTTCCTTCTCTGCATAAATATTGCAACATATTAAGTCTCTTTCTCTTTCCCATGTCCATATTTCTTCTTCAGATGTGTCCTGCTCCTCCTGGTGGTCTGACAACTGGTTTAGTTGCAACCTTGCTCTGACTCTTGCTTGCTGCTTTCTAGGGCACACAGCCACAAGCTCATTTATGGCTTGTATCACTGTAGCCTGTTGCAGTATATTAACATCAGGTTGCATTTTTATATATTTTTTGCTGCAGATTTTGCTGTAATCCATAGTATTCAATTGAATTCCTTGGGGTCTGTAAAGCATGGGTGGAGAATTTCAGAAACAGAGTTGGCATGGCTGTTTGTTGCATTTGAGTTACACTGTGTGTGCATGATGTGTTTTGGAATCAGATCATCACATGGAGAATATATGCTGAATACTTAAGTATACTTAAGTATTCAGTCTGCCTTCAGTGTGTCTTCTACAATTGTGTCCACACCAGGTGCACTGAAGTCTACCTTAAGCGTGCTGCCCTATCTATAAATAGCTTCCACAAACTTTATGGAATCTGGCCCATAACATCACATGAGTGGAACTTATTGAGGAGAAGATGGCTATTGAGTGAAAGTAATGCCACCACAAACAAATAATAACATCAAACAATTTGGTGTATTTTTGAATTATGGTTTGGAAAGGGAGTATTCAATATTTGATAGGGCACATGTGAACTATAATTTAACCAAAGAGCAGTGGAATAGCTTAAAAGATCTAAGTCAATATAAGGACGTGATACTCAAACCAGCGGATAAAGGGGGTAAACTGGTAGTTCTACATTTTTCTCAATATTTATCTATGTGTTATGAACACTTAAATAATGAAAGTGTTTATAAAAAGTCAATATAGATGAGTATAATAAAGTAGAAAAAGAATATAATTAATTAGTTAATAAGGGAATGAGGTTGCATTATTTTTCTTTACAAGATGTGTAGCAAAAGTTTAGAATTAAAAATGCCACTATGGCTCAATTTTTTTGTGTCCCAAAAATACACAAGGATTTGATCAATTCCTCTGGATGACCTATAGTTTCAGCCTGTGGCTATTTTTTGCATAACATAGCATGTTTTCTGCATTATTTTCTGTTACCGACTGTGGAAAAAAATGTTTTCTTACATTAAAGATGTTTTTGATTTTCTAGGTAAGATCAAGGATATTATATGGTCAGAAGGAATGCATTTTATTGTAATGGATATTGTTAGCTTGTATACCAACATCAAGCATAGAGATGGTATTAAAGCCATAAAAGTTTTCCTGGGGGAAGCCCCAGTAATATGGTATGTAACAGATTTGGTTTTGGTGTGTTTAAAAAACAACATATTTTAATTTAATGGCTGCCTGTATAGGCAGCTACAAGGTACAGCAATGGGGGCAGCTTTTGCCACCTCTTAGGCAAATATATTCATGGGATACTTTGAAAGTCAATATATTTATACTACTGAATTTTATAAAGAACATGTAGTCAAATATTTTAGATATATTGATGATTTAATTTTTGTATGTATGGGGGACACAAGCATTTATTAATAAGTTACATGAAAATGAAGAGGGGATAAGTTTTGATGGATTACAGATTGGTAATGAAGTTCATTATCTGGATGTTGAAGTAATAGGTAGGAAAAAATGTAAGTTAAGAACAAAATACATAGAAAGTTCCTGGGAACAAATTTTATGCTGCATGGTTCCAGTTGTCATCCCCCACATACTATAAAATCCATACCATATGGAGAATTCCTTAGGCTAAATAGACTGTGTATAGCATATAAGGAAAAGGAAATGGAAGAAACTTTTTATAAGTTTTGTGAAAGGGGATATTTAAAAGCACAAGTGGAACAGGGATCGGAAAAAGCAATAAAGTGGAATCAGAGAAGTGGTAACAAGCAAGGAAAATGAAGAATAAGAAAGTATTTATTTTACTTCCACTTTTTCTGTTGTTTTCAGAAACGGGAAAAGAACAAGTAAAATATTGTTGGTTAAAATTACAAGGGGAAGTAGATTTTCTATAAAATAAGAATATCAGCTTCTCCTTTAGGAGAGGCAGAAGCATAAAAGATTTTTTAGTACATGGGAAGTTTAGAATGCCCCAAGCAGGGCTAGTTCTATCACCACAAATGTTAGGCATCTTTCCTTGTGGAAAATGCAGCATGTGTGAGTTCATAGTAAAAGAATCCACAGATATTAATGGAAAAATGTTCCAAGTTAGAGGCATTTATGGTTGCAACACAGAGAAAATTATATATTGCTTAAAATGTCCATGTAAAAAAAATTATGTTGGGGAAAGTAAAAGGCAGTTTTCATACAGACTCAAAGAACACATAAGAGATATAAGAAAAAGTAAATCAACTCGTTCAGTGGCAGTTCATTTTAAAGAATTTCATAGCAGTAACCCGGAGGGGTTACAAACAACTATTTTGGAAAAAGTAGAAACTAATGAATTAATGGTAGAGCAACATATAAAAAAATGTATTAAGAAAGAAAGAAACAATGTTAGTTTTAAAGTTTGATATTATGTGCCATAGAGGCTTAAATCAAGAATGCGCTTGGAAGTGTTTGGTATAATGAAATTTCAGTAATTGTTAATTGATTAATTGGTTTTATTAATGAAGTAATCCATTTAATGCAAAAAGTATAAAAACTGTGTTTTTACTTATGTGATTGTACTCTGTTAAAGGCTGCTTACAGCCGAGGTGCTAGAGAGAGATTTAACATGTATTTTTAATAAAAAAGGAACTATTTTTTTCACTGGTCAGTTCTGTGTAGTATTCGTTCAACTGTGAGCTGTTTACATTGTGGTCTATAGGGGAAGCAACTAGTTCAGGTACATGGCCAGGATCAAGGGATAAATGTTTTAAATGTAAGCAGTGAGGCCATGCATCATATAGATGTCCACAGAGGCAAGGTGGTGAACAAAAGCTGGGGGAACCAGGAAATGGAAATGACAGTATGCCAGTGGTAAGTTCTCTGGTGACAACATGGGTACCAAACTATCACCAGAGTTTATATCTGGTCTTACAGGATGGAAAACAGGCCACCGCTAAGACAGGCACAGCCTCTAACATAACCATTGTGAAGCCTGCAGTGGTTAAAGAGGAGCAGTGCTTGCTTGGGCAGTCCACTCAAGTCAGAGCTTTAGGAGGGACCCCATTGCAAATGCCTTTGGCCAAGGTTCACCTTAACTGGGAGGGTGGAAAAGAAAGCAAACAAATATGTATGTTTGAGGATATCCCTGCATATAATGACTTTGATAGTGCAGTACTTTGTGTGCATGCAGTTACATGCAGTCAGGCTTGGAGATAGGCATGTAGGTCTGGTCACCTGGGGGAGACCCAACCAGACCCCACACCTGAAGCCAGGGCTGGTGATGTGGCTATTTCAGGGAGGGAGCTACCCTGTAGTAGTGAGCCTGAAGGTGAGCCACAGCTGATGGTAGACACTGATGTTCCCTTGGACAGAGTGACTGCAAAGTCAGAGGTGAGTGGTAGTACCCAGGCTGTTAGTGAGGCACCTCTGTCAGAGGATACCAGGCGTCCTGTTGAAGGGGAGCTGGGAAGGGTTACAAAGAGAGAGCTGAGACTAAATCAGCTCTTGGACCCTACACTAAGAGGCTTGAGGGAGGTAGCTAGGGAGGCACATGATTCTCAAGGAAAAGAGGAGTCTGTATACTGGAACAAAGGGTTACTGTATAGAAAGTGAATCCCTGAGGGAGAGCTACAGGGTAAGGTAATACAGCAGTTGGTAGTGCCTAGAGCCTACCTTCTGGCACTTCTAGCCATAGCTCATAGCATTCCTTTTGCAGGTCATATGAACATAAAGTGTACCAATAGATGTGTTATGCAGAACTTTTATAGACCTGGGATTGCAAGGGATGAAACAGGATACTGCCAGACCTGTGAGCAGTGTCTAAAAGTAAGCAAGGCAGGAGACAAGATAAAGGCTCCTTTGATGCCTTTGCCTGTGATTGAGGAGTCATGTCAGAGGGTAGCTATGGATATTGTGGGGCCTCTGAGTACCTCAAGTTCCACAGGTAAGAAGTATATCCTAATGATAGCAGATTATGCAACTAGATACCCTTAGGTGGTGGCTCTGCCCTCTATCGAAACACAGAAGGTGGCAAATGCTTTGTTATATATTTTTAGCAAGATAGATTTCCTGAGAGAAATACTGACTGACAGAGGTGCCAATTTCATGTCAGATTAACTGGCTTGTTGGAAGCACTGTGGGGTGAAGCACCTAAAGACCACCTCTACCATCCCCAGAACTAATGGTCTTGAGATGTTATACTTTACCCTAAAGACAGTGATATGGGCCTTTGTAGACCAGTTTAAGAGAGAGTGGGACAAATATTTGCCCCATCTGCTGTTTTCATACAGAGAGGTACCCCAGGAATCAACAGGTTTTTCACCCTTTGAGTTGCTGAATGGGCATAAGGTGAGGGGGCCTTTAGATTTGATTCATGATGAGTGGGAGGGTGAGAATGAATCCCACAAGAGTCTGTTGTGGCATATGTCCTAAACCTCAGGACAAGGTTAGGGATCTCATGGGCTTGGTCCAGGAGAACCTGGCAGGAGCCAGACAGCAGAAAAAGGTCTGGTATGACAGGAATGCTTGAGCCCAAGATTATGCTGTGGGACAGCAGGTTATGCTTCCTATTCCAGTCAGCCACGTTGCAGGTAGCTTGGGGGGGACCCTTCAAAGTGATAAGGAAGGTCAGTGATGTTAACTACATGGTAAACCTGTTAGCAGAAGGCATGGGCACAAATTGTACCATGTTTACATGATGAAACCTTATCATGATAGGGAGGCCCTTGTGTTAAGTATTTGCAGAAGGAGGCGGGAGGAGTCTAAGGGGGATATATGGCTACATTGAGCCAGCCAGCAAAATGCCAAGGTGGAGCCTCGGGTTGCAGGCATATGACATGACACTGCAGCACTGTAGTCAGGTCAGCAATGCCAATGCAGATGGGCTGTCAAGACAGGGTATTGGTTAATGTATTTAAAGACAGACCCATTCCACTCATGCTACGTTTCTCAATGGGCACTTGAAAAACTAGCTTGAGTCTTCAAATTGGGGAGAGATGTGACAATGTGAGGTATTATCAGCTCTGCCTGGAGAAGTACGACAGTGGATGTGTAGCATATGCCAACATAGCTAGCTGAAATTTTGTAAATAATTGTATGTCATTTGTATATCAAACTGATTTGTACATATGTTCACATTGAAAATGTATTTGTAAAGTTGCTTCTGTTAAAAATGTATCAATGGTGTGTCCTGCTGGACAGAAAATAAATATACATTTATATCAGACTGTACTGTGGTAACTGAGGCAATACATATTCACTTCTTCACTTTTTCCCTTAGAACTGTTCTAAATCTCAAAGTAAGCACTCTATTTTCATTCTAAAGCCCTGCACTTGATCTTATAAGTAATCTTATAAATAAACACTAACTAAAGCACTACACCCTCTTATACTCCTTATAAGTACTTGGCTCCCTATTGGTCCTTTCTGATCAGTCAAAAAACTGTTCCTTATACTGTTCTGGCATGTCCAATAGTCAGTTTCGGGTTTACTCTCCAGTCCAGCTGGTGAATCTGGGTATCTTGAGGCAATGTTACAACTGCCTTATGTACACAAACCACCCTCTCCTCCTCCCATCAAACTCAAATATATGTGAGAGATCCAACTATATAGCCAAACTGGAGGCTGAGCTCTCTCAACCCAGCACTGGCACAGTCAGTCAGGAGGAGAAAGTAACCACGCACACCACTATTCCAGTCTCACATAGACCTATCACATCAGCAAACCAAACACATAAACACACAAAAACATACTCGGAGGCTCTAAATATAAACCTGCCAAAGCAGCAGAGACCTCCAAAGCAGACATCCAAGCAACCACTACCCCGCAACAATACCCACGTATCACATATTTCACAAAGTCAGTGTGCCACACAGCCACAGCCCTTAAGGCTAAACAACACACCTAACACACTTGTAATAGGGGAGTCTATTGTCAGACACACTGACGTCCTTCTCACCAGACTGAACAAGGAGAAGGTCACTGTAAGCTGCCTGTCAGGTGCCAAGATCTGCCACATAACACAAGCACGCAGGTCACTCCAAAGCAAGTAAAAATAAGATTCCGTCATTGTCCATGCTGGTGTGAATGACCTGAGACGTACCTCCCTGGACTACATGAAAAGAGACATAGAGGAGCTCTCTGATCATGTAGCTCAAACCGGTATGATCCTGACCTTGAGTAGCATCTTGCCCTCACCAAGAATGATGCCACAGTATAAAGACAAAATGATCAATTTTAACAATTGGCTAAAGTATTAGTGTCATTCTAAGGGGATTCAGTGTCTGTCAGCCTGGAATGACATGCTTGACAAGCCACGTTGCTTCGCTAGGGACTGCTTGCACCTGTCACCCCATGGGCTTTCGAATACTGGCTAAGGCTCTTGCCACCCCATAGTACCTTTTTTAGACAAGGCTCAAAAGACAAACCCACCTCCATAGACAACACAAGAAAAAAAAAACTAAAGGTAATGCTGCTCAATGCCAGAAGTCTAAACCTCAAGATGCACACACTCGAGGCTCTCCTCACTATGGGGAATATCGATATCTGTGCAGTGACAGAGACCTGGTTCAAGGCACCAGAGAGCCCCCCAGCACTACCAGGTTATACCTCATACCAAGCTTTTTGGCCCCAAAACTCGGACCGAACCACAAAAGGAGGGGGAGTATCCATATTCATCAAAGATACCCATACCTCCAGGTTAGTGGCACTACACAAAGCATCAGAGACCATCCATGTACAGTTAACAGTGGGCAAAACTGCCTTTCAGTTTGTAGCCTGCTACAGACCACCCTCCCAAACTCAGGAACCCACTTGGCCTTCCTGAGAACACTGGAGAATATGAAGGTCTCTCCAAACACAATAATATTGGGTGACTTCAACTACCCAAACATCAACTGGGAAAACTACTCAAGCCCCAACACCCTTGCCCAATGGTTCCTAGAATTTATAAACTCAAATGCTATGGAACAACTGGTCACCACTCCCACAAGAGGGGATAACATATTGGACCTGGTCATCACCAACAAGGGGACTCTATGTTCCACACCAGAGGTATGTCCCTCATTGGTAAGATCAGACCATAAATTAATCTCACTGGACATCCATATCCCATCCCCACCCCCAGCAAAGGAAATCACGGTGAAAAATTTCTCAAAAGCAAATTTCACACTTCTCAAAACCAATGTGGAATCGTTCAAAACCACCGGGCCAGTGGAAAATACTGCCCAAACAGAAGAATCTTTTAGAAATGCATTCTATGGACACCTACAGGAATGCATGGATCGTGCTATCCCAAATAAAACCAAGACTCACTCCTCCAAAGGCAGGAGACCAGGCTGGTGGACCCCGGCCATAAATAAGCTATACAATAGAAGGAGGAAGCTACTACATGATAGAGCAAAATCCCAAAAAGGGAAGGCATCTCTGATCAGTACTAGCAAGAAACTACGATCCCTCAAAATTATCTAAGGCCAGCTTTGAAAGAAAAATTGCACAAGACACTAAAGATAATCACAAGGCCTTCTTTAGTTATGTCAGGAATCTGGGGGGCAACTCCCAGATATGCTCTGAGTTAGTACAAAATGACAAAAAATACACTGATCCCACAGACATTGCCAACATCCTGGCAGACAGGTTCAGTGCAAACTCCCCCCCTTCCCCCCCAAAAAAAAACAAATGTCTATCCCAACAGAATGTAGCCACCCTGACATCACAAATGCACAGGTGAGAGCTGCCCTCTCCAAAGCAAAAAACACAGCATCAATGGGACCAGACGGTGTCCCAGGCTGCGTCTTACACAAGCTCCAAGAAGAACTAAGCCCTCACATAAAGTCTCAGCCTTGCTACAGGATATGTACCCAAGGAATGGCGTTCAGCAACAGTGGTCCCGCTCCACAAAGGTGGTGCCACAACGGACCCAGGAAACTATCGCCCTATAAGCCTGACTAGTCTGGTCTGCAAAGCTATGGAGCGTATCATCATGGAACTCATAAACAAGGACATTGGTAACCTCCAGACACTGGATCCCACCCAATTCAGCTTTGTTAAGGGCAGATCCTGCCTTTTGAACATGGTTGACTTCTTTGAAACAGTTACCAAGGCCATAGATGAAGGGAAGGTAGTCCACACAGCCTACCTGGAATTCGCAAAAGCCTTTGACACAATACCCCACTCGGGCATCATAAATAAGCTCACCAGCTTAAATATCAAACCCTATGTCACAAGATGGGTGGCAAACTGGCTCAGGGATTCAGGGATAGAACCCACATGGTCAGTATTGTAGGTGCCATGTCAGACTCCAAACCAGTTGCAAGTGGCATCCCACAAGGCTCAGTCCTGGGACCTCTCTTGTTCGGTATATACTTCTCTGAGGTACAGGCTAATACGGGAGGATTATGGCTGACCAAGTTCGCAGATGACTGCAAGCTGGGCGCCATAATTAACTCTCCGGCTGACACAAGCATCCTCCAAAAGGGTCTCACAGAGGTGGATAACTGGTGCCAGAGCCATGGCCTTAAGCTAAATGCCAAAAAGTGCATAGCCATCCCCTTCGGGAAAAACAAAGTGCCCACAAATTACCACATAGGTGGCAATCCATTAAGTACGGCAAAAGTAATTAGGGATTTGGGGACCCAAGTAGATAGAAACTTCTCTTTTGACAATCACGTTGCCAAAGTGCTAAGAAAGACCTTCTATATAGCCCACCTTATCACAAAAGGGTTCACATCTAGAACAAGAGAGGTTATTGTGGCCCTCTACTCATCACTCATCAGGCCCATAATTGAATACAGTGCCCCATTTGGGATGTACCTTACCCAACACCTGCAGCAACTGGAGAGGCCCCAAAAGTACCTCACCAAGAGGATCAAGGGACTCAAACAGATGCCCTATGCAGTTTGGCTAAAGAAACTCCAGCTCTACTCAGTTGCTTACCGCCTACTCGGATATGATCTATGCCTGACGTATAAAGCCATGTCCAACAAAGAATTAATGGACATGCTACACCTCAGGAAATCCAAATCCCTTAGAGCTTCATGCTCCAGGGACTTAAACCTCAGCACAGAAATAAATAGGACATGCTGGAGGGACAGATTCATATCCCAGAAGCTGCTGTCTCTCTGGAACAGAATCCCAGTCCATGTTAGGCAGAGCCCCTCACTGACCCTCTTCAAGAGAAAGCTTGACGAGTGGATGGGAGATCGTAAGTTCATCCCCGGGATCTCTTCTGTGTCCCTGCTAGACAGGTTCACAGTAAACTAACCTTAAAAGGGCTATCTTCTGTGACCTACTCTACAGAGGCACAGTAAACCGATCTAAAAGGGTGGCGAAAGCCAAACACACTCTGGATAATCTTGTAAATGCCCTAGGGCAGATAGCCTAGTATAAACCTATGAACCTATGAACCTATGAACAGAGGATACTGGAAGAGAAGAGGTTAATTTCAGCCCAGCTAACTTTGAAAAATAGTAAGAAATTAAACTACTTAATTTAGTCCATAAAGATTGTATCTTTCAGTTGTGACTGCAGACAGAAATTAAATGCATCTGCCAGAGAATGATTTATTAGCTCCTGTAGGAAGAGTGGAAGTGTTTTACTGTTTTATGATGTCCAGAAGCTGCAACAGATCTTCACAAAACTCTATGTGTGTATATTATTGACACATATGTGTGAGATTCTGGGTCAGTTGCTAGGAAAGGGGGTAGCATAGGAACCAGAAGTCACATGACCAGATGTATGTGATGTCATTCTGTAATCCATCACTGAGGTGATGTTTTTTAATACTAGACATGCCTGAAGTATCAGAGCACTCTGTTCATGAAACCTGACATAGAAGGACCCCTCTCCTACTTCATCTTGCCTTGATCTAGTAAGTGACCAGGGAATAGTAATTATCTAGCTCAATCAGGAAAATATAGTTAAGTTAGTTAAGTACTGTTTTTCTGTATCTGTGTGAATCTCTTCGTCTGTGTTATTTTAATATTTCCCATGATCGAAACTCTAGTGTTTATTGTAAATAGATATTTAGTATTTTCATGTTCTTTTATTATATGTTATTAAATATATTTAAACTTTTCATCGTGGTTGGTCCTTTAGAGAATCTTTTAACCTTTGAGAGTACTTATATTTATTCAATGACACTGTGGCCACTCCTGAAGGTTTTACTGCATTGGTCAAAGCATTACCGTTTGTATTAATATTAATTTCACTCAGTATAATTGGATACCCTTGTAAGAGCCTTAGAGTAGCTAGCTTTAAAGTGTCTGGTGGCAGTAACTACCTTATGGTCTGGGCAGAAGGGGGCATAGCTAGTACATCTGTGTGTGTGTGTGTGTGTGTGTGTGTGTGTGTGTGTGTGTGTGTGTGTGTGTGTGTGTGTGTGTGTGTGTGTGTGTGTCTGAGAATCAAATCTCATATGATGTGTGTGTCAGCTGTTTGGAGCAGGGACAAGAAGCACTGATTTCACAGAGAGGGTGCTGGACAGCTTGGCTTAGACACTTGACTGAGGACTCAACTCTATAGCTATGCCAGTGGGGAGTCTTACTGGGGACCTGGAAGGAGACAGAGATAGAAATCTAGACCCTGGACTGAGTGTTTTCCCTGTGTATGCTTAAGGGAAATTGTGTCTGATGCAGAGAGCTGCTTCTGGAAATACTGTATGTATCCATTTTTGTTCCAAGTGAATGTCCCTCTCCAGTGTCAGTGGTAAGGATTCACGCTCCTTGATTACTGGCCCACAGAGGGGACATCACAGACAGTACCACCTACACCAATCAGGGTGATATAGCAAATCTGCTGGCTAATAAATACAACTCAAACTTCACCCCTCCCCCAGCTCCACCAAGTCAAATCCTCTCTGACATACTTCTTCCAGCTATCAGCAGGGACCAGGTGCTGGCAGCACTTGCTAATGCCAAGAACACCACCTGCATGGATCATGACAACATCTCTGGTTGCCTCCTGAACACTCTAAAATATGACCTATCAGGGACACTTGAGGCACTCTTCAACGACAGCCTTGAAACTGGCTGTGTTCAAAAAGAATGGAGGACCTCAACAGTCATTCCTCTCCATGAGGACTGACCATCAACTGACCCAGGGAACTACAGACCCATTAATATAACAAGCTTCCTATGCAAAACCATTAAATGAATTAGCATGAAAATGATAAATAAGGACAGTGGCATCCTACACACACTGGAAAAATTCCAATTTGGCTTTGTTAAGGAAAGGTCATGTCTACTTAACCTGGTGGATTGTTTGAGAGCGTCACCAAGGAACTGGACAAGGGTAAAACAGTGTACACAGTGTATCTTGACCTGGCTAAGGCATTTGATAAAATACCTCACACAGGTATTGTTAAAAAGCTATCTGAGCTAGGTATAAAACCTAGCATAACTTGTTGGATTGCTGGCTGGCTCACAAACAGGACCCGAGAATTCAGAATCAGTGAGACCATTTCCACCAAGAGACCAGTCACCTGTGGAGTACCCCAAGGCTCTGTGCTGGGCCTGCTCCTGTTTGCCATCTACTTCTTGGAAATCAAGGCTAATGTTAAATGCCTCTGACTCACCAAGTTCACAGATTAGTTTAAACTGGGAGCTATTACAGATTCTCTCAAGACACAAACATATTGCAAGTGGGTTTAACACAGAGAAATGACTGGTGCCAAAGCTATGGCCTAAAGCTCAATGCCAAAAAATGCATTATGATGCCCTTTGAGTAGCTGTCAATGCAAATTAATTGCTCCATCAATAAAACAACCCTAATAGTCGATCCAGTAGTAAGAGATCTGGGAACATAAGTAGACAGCAAGCTGACCTTTGACCAGCATGTAGCTAAGATAATGTGAAAATCATTCTATGCCATACAATTTATAGGTAAGGGTGTAGCATCCAGAGCCAAGAAAGTTATAGTACCACTCTAGTTGGCCCTTATCAGACCTATCATTGAATAAATGCCCCTTTTATTTATTCGTTTGTTTGTTTGTTTGTTTGTTTGTTTGTTTGTTTGTTTATTATATGCATTTGTTTACCAGGATGGTTCACCAAGCCAAAAAGAGACCATTTTCAGTACAGTCCTGGGGTGAAAAGCTCCAAATTAACAAGAACATACAATAAACGTGTCACAAGTAAATACAGCATAGATAAACATGACAATAACATGCACATGCAATAGCAATGTCAAGTATAGTTACAAAATAGTAAGTATAGTTAATATTTAGTCGAATTGATAGGAGAGTTCAACTTGGCAAGGAAAACAATTATACACTCAAAATGTATCTAGCATTAAAACAACTCAGGTTTTTACAAACATGCAATAATGGTAATAAGCTGGGCAATTAGGTTTTGAAAGGTGTGGACTTGGCACAACTGTGGTGCCATGGAGTAGATAAGTGCTGTTGTAGAGAAGTTTTGAAAGAGGAAAGATACCAAGTAGTCCTTATTGGTAGTGGCAGGGCATTACATTGCTTGACAACTGAGAAGGAGTATAGATGCTGGCCAGCTGGAAGTTTTGGCTTTTATACCTTGAGAAGATGTTGGTTCACTGATATAAGAGGCCTCTGTGGATGGTAGTGGCTAAATAGAGAAATAAGAGCTGGGCAGTCCAATGGTTTGAAGATTAATTTGTGTACTGTTGTTAATTGTAAGTAGGTGAGGTAATGTGGGAGTTCAAACCAGTTCAGTATGTGTAGGGAGGTACAGTGATGAGTACAATATTTAGCATTAGTTGTGAACTTGGCAACTTTATTATAGCAAGTCTCCAGTTTGGATTTTAGAGAGGACTGGATATGAGTAAGTAGAGGAGCAGTATATGTGAATGAGGGTAGTCAGTAGGTTGAAGCAGGGGCTTGTTTTGGAGAGGGAATAACAAAGTGTCTATGCCTATAGAGGATTCCTAGTTTTATATGAATTTTTGCTGTTACTACTGTGTACTTGTAAGTCAAATTTCAGGTGTTCATCTAAGATTACTCCTAGTAGTTTTGTATAGGTAACAACCTCAATTGTTGTTTTGCTTTGAGAGTGTATAGTGAACTGTGCCTTGTCTAGGGGTACTGTTTCCTTAGGGGTGAGTATGAGTTTAATTTTGTTAGGGTTAAGGAATTGATGGTTTGTTGGTCATCCAGGTTTCAGTAGAGGTAAAGGCATTTTGAATTATTTGATGAATTTCAGATATGGAGCTGGCAGAGCATATGATAGTTGAGTCATCTGCATATTAAATAAGACATCCTCGACAAAGTGAGGAGTGAAAGCTGTTGATGAAAATACTTAATAGAAGACGTCCTAGTACAGAGCCTTGGGGGACCTCTGTAGGCATATTAAGGTATGACGACTGCAACTGGTGCCATTTAGTAGCCTGTTGTTGAATTGTTAGGTAACTAGCGAACCAACTGAGATAGAGAGGGGAAATGCTTAGTTTAGAAAGTTGTATAAGAAGCAAAGGATGAGAAGCTGTATCAAAAGCCTTGGAAACATCTAGAAATAGGGAGAAGAGAATTTTACCAGCATCTCAAGCTCTGTTAACTGTGTCCATGAAGGATACAAGCTGGGAGAAAGGATATGGTTGTGAAGTAGAAAGCTTAGAAGTTGAATGTGAATACATTTTTCCAAGATCTTAGAGATATCTGAGAGAATAGCAACAGGTCAGAAATTAAAAATGCTACTGCTGTTGCCACCTTTGTATAGAGGAAGAATATATTTTTTTTCCCCAGATTTTAGGAACACAAGACTCGTCAATGGATCTGTTAAGCAGTATACTAATTGGGTAGGTAATGACGTTGGCAAACATTTGAAGGTATTCAGAGGGTATGTTGTCAGGAGCACTGGAGCCAGGTTTGAGCTTAAGAAGTAGTCTTTTTATTGTAGCAGTAGGTATGGGAGTGGAAGAAAAACTAGGTGAAGAGGTTTATGTGGTATTATGTAAGTACTGGTTTGGTGCTGTGGTATTAGAGTTGCAGTTAGCTTGCGGAAAGGTAGCAGTAAGATTAGATATAGTACTGATGAAGTATATGTTGAAGAGAGTGACTATTTCAAGGGATGTTTTGTTGGGATTTGGTTGGAGCCAGTGTTTACCAGTGTTATAATGGAATTCCAGAATTTCTTTAGGTTTTGCTTATGATTGTTTTGAAGTTTTTGGTAATGTTCTTTTTTGTCTTTGTTTACTAATCTTTTGAACTGGTTATGCAGTTGTCTAAATTTTAACGTCGGTCTTTTTTCTTTTTTTGCCATTGTTTCCTAGTTCTGTCTCTGATTGCCATGAGTTACTTGATGGGATTAGTGAGCCAGACGGCATGGTTTATTTTTATTTATTTATTTTTGATGAAGTGGTATGAGTCTATTTAAAATTTTGAGAAATATTGAGTTGAAGCATTTGACAGTTTCATCCAGGGGAAGGACTTTTAGCATATGCCTTTGGCATGTATCGAACCAGACACTTGGAACAGTTAGAATGCCCACAGTGGCTTCTCACCAGAAGAATTTAAGGGATGAATACCCTGTCCTACACTGATTGCCTAAGGGATCTGTTTCTGTATTCCCTTTCCTACAGACTGCTGAGAAGGGATCTTTGCCTGGCTTACAGAGCTTCCGACGACCCAGCCCTGATGAATCAGTTGAACATGCGCAAAACAAATAGCACCAGAAACACTACATTCAGGGATCTGGACTTTGCTTGTGACATAAGGATGTGTGGAGAGACAGATTTCTGTCCCAAAGGATCCCTGTACTACAGAAAAAGCTCCCCATCCATGTAAAACAGTGTTCACCTGACCCTATTCAAACAAAACATTGACAATTAAATTGTAAGTTTACTTCTGGTCTTGGCCCCATGTCCCTTATGGCCAGAGGTCATCAATAATGAAAGCATTTTGCTAACTAACATCCCTCCTACAAATCCTTAGGTACCTGCCTACTAACATGACCCCCCCCCCCGCATGATACTTGGGACCCAGATGCTTTGGAGTATGCGGCTAGTCTTTTAAGGGCCTAAGGGCCCTAGTACTCATTAGTCTAGTAGTAATTTATGAACCTAGGAGTTGATTACTTTGGGTCATTTTCATTTAACAAATACAAAAGGTGATGTGGGCACTTCCAGAATATAACACAGCAATTGAGAGGTTACTATGAACAGTGTGGATCCTCATTTATAGAACAAATTGAGTAAAGAGGAACTTCTTTGCCTACTGGAGAAAGTATGGCCTCCTTCCTCTCAAGCCATCTCCACAAGGGCTGCTGCACAATCTCATGAAACAGTTCATGAGCACTGATCCCTCAGGATAAAATCTCCTGTCTCACAGGGAAGCTAGCACATCTTACTGTGTAGGACTCAGTGAGGATCTATTATGCTGGTGTTGTCTACTTTACTATTGTATATACATACCCAGAAGCAGAAATATGGTTTTGACAGTATTTCTGACTTACAATAGCAAACTAGTTCAGAGTATACACTGCAGCTAAATATTCACATGAACACTCATTCTTGAGATAGATATTTTTTGATTATCTGACACTTCAATATACTGAAGCATCTTTGACTTATCTTTGTTGTAGTGAACACGACACACTCATTGTATTCTGTTCATCGACAGGAACTGTGTATCCCAACAGTAATAATAATAATAATAATAATAATAATGATGATAATAATAATAATGATAATGATAATAATGATAATAATAATAATAATGATAATAATACAATAATAATAATAATAATAATAATAATAATAATAATAATAATAATGATGATAATAATACAATAATAATAATAATGACAATTTTATAATGCAGATCTCCTCACAATTTTAAACAGCAGACTTCACAACTGTTTTATCTCAAAGTGCACACAGATTTGAAGTCAGAGGCTGTCTTTGAGTAAAATGGCAACTTTTCCAAGGAACTACCCATTTAATTGAGTTCTATTCATAAGTGTAGGGATAAGTGAACTCCGTTTCACTGACGTGCCAGAATCCCATGCCTTTTTTTATCTGTTCTGTTATTTTTGTTTTTTTTTCATAGTGATCATGTGAGTCTTCCTTACTGTTTTGATCACTTTCTGTTTTTTATAACTTTGGCTTTCATTGTCATAAGCTGTATGCATGTCACATAACAAACTTATGGCCTGGACACGCTCTCTAATTATATTCTAATTACATCATTGCCAGTAACTCTCTATCTATTTCTCTCTCTATAGCACTGCTTTATGTCACATTTATACCTATTTCACCACACTGATGGTATATAGTTCTGTAGGCTACACTCCTTTTAATCATCATACTTTTACAAATATAACAGAAAATAGCTTAGTATGTATGCTTCAACATAAGGCATTACGGGATACATGCCAGGTTCCTGATAGTGCTATTTCCATCTCAAATCCATAGACATACAGCAGCGACATTTATTTTCATTGCAAATATTTCTTAGTCTTGTTTAATTTATATAATTATCCACTTTTCCCCTCCAATTACCTTATATAGCTTGTTGGAATCTCAGATGTCTTTTTTTTCCTTTGTCAGCTGTTTATTAATGCCAAAAACTGATAACATTTATATAAGATTTCAACAATCATCCTTCATTCTTTTGTTTGATGTTATAATTTAATCTAAACTATGTATTAAGTGGCTCTATGGCAAAATAACTGAAGCTATGACTACTTCCCTAGTGACCTGGGATTGATTAAATACATCTTGGTGCTGATGAAGCTCAGAGGCAGGATGAAATTGAAAGGCCAATGGCAGGTTATCTACTCTGAGTGTGGTCAGTGGACAGGTTCTTTGCTCTACCATATCTTAACAGACTTTAGGACACCAGCATAGGAGTGGTTTTATCCAGGAAAAGGACACTTCATTTACCAAGTATTAGTAGTGAAGTTGGGTGGATGCATGGGACCATGCCACTGAAGACTAGTAAGGTAGGGGCTGGTGTGGTATTGCACTCACAGGTGACAAAGGGGAAGTAGGGTATCACCAAAGTCTTCATTAATACTTACACACTGGTGCTACTGTGACTTCTGTGTCTGGCATGCACATTGTAAAGGGATATCTGTACTCATAATTTACCCTTTTCCTACTGCCAGTTGTGTTCAAGGAGTTAAGTCAAATTTATGGACTATGGGGAAGGGGGCAAGTGTCACGGAACTCATACAATGTTTAGTGCACTACTGCTGCCTTAAAACATGCAAACAACTGTGTTCTCTATCAGAACAGTCAAAACAAATATTTATTCCTCAACATTTTAATAGCATTTTAGTGTATTATTAAATACTCCCTACTTACTTGCAACTTGGCACACTCTACCGTCTACCCTTAATTGTCAATTGCATATTCAAAGTGTTTAACTCGGGTTCAGAATAAAATTAGTTTTATATACAATGGCAGAATCAGATAAACAAAGTTATGAGGTTATGATAATAATGTTTTTATATGTGGTATGACAAAGTAGAAATAAAATGTACTGTTATATCAAGGCATGAGATATAAATCAAAACTTAATCCTAGTGCCTAGTATACCAGGAGTATTGTAATGTGTGACTTCATTTGTTACTCATTTGATCATAATATGCTAACCAGTACTTTTGTCCATGATAATCTGAAACATACATATTTCATATGTAATCAAGCTATTATCATTTCTTAGGGCTCAACAAAATTATTACCCCTTCCCTTCAATGCTGACATACTGGTTGGCACCACAGGTTCAAATAAGCCTCACATGGAGTGGAGGGGTCCAGGAAAGTAAATAATGTGGGAAGAAATAGCCAGGGAATTGTTATGGCTAGGCTTGTATAGGCCCTAGGGCTGATAGCCTAGTACCAACCTATGAACCTATGAGGGATAAAGCTCGAATTGCAGTGCAGATGAACTGGGACTGATTAACAATGCAGGAGCTGAAGCAGCTGGACAGGAAGTGTGAGCATGTCAGGGTGATATTGCCTTACCCATTGTAGTGGAGGGCCGTAGCACAGTACACTGCAGTGAAGTGCCACAATGGGCAGTGTAAAACAAACATATGTGTCCACTAAGCAGTGCACTTGCAAGGTGTAGCCAGGTTAAGGTATGTGGATGAAAGTATACATGTTTTAGAGCATTGTCATTATGGGATATTAGAGTTAATCTAACAAAATTGCTGTGATTTCTGTCTGAATGATATCCCTCCCATCTGGGGCTGAAACTAGTACGAAAGATGAGAGACTTGACTGCTAGAAGGTGCTCGGAGAAGGAACACCTATAAAAATAAGTCTCACATGAGACTATTTTTAGAACCTGTGTCTCTGAAAATGTGGCAGTCCATAGCAGTCTTAGCTTTACCATAATTCTTTCGCAACAGATCCTATAAAAGCCATTCCCTTCTCTGTTGCAAATACGCTTTTTTGCCTTAAGGCACTGTAGCTGCATGGAACTGTTAAAGATATCAGAGAATCTATATTTCATTTCAGCAGGTGTTTTAAATCTCAGAGGATCTCTGTTTTCATATCCAGAGGTGATGTACTTTTAAGAATTTGAGGCTGATATATTCAAGTCCATTATCATGTACATCTTTTTTAATTGTCAGTCAAAATACAGATCTGAAAGCTTGTCCACGCAAATCCAGTTTTTCAAACAATGTGATCCCAATATTCTTAAGAATGAAAGACCTATTTCCATCATACTATGCTAAATGACCTAAAATTGTATTTCTTCACAAGTAACCAGTCATTGTATTACTTTTGGGCTAACACTGTCTCATCCCAACTTCCATAGAGGGTGCTACACTTCCTTGGGGAGCTTGGAAACTAGCTATGCCTTCATTTACTAGGAGGTGGTTTGCATTAGAAAAATTCTTATAGTTTTTGAAGTTAGATGGGGGATCTAGTTTTACCTTTATTTCAAGGGAGACTGATTTTTGAACTGATCTTACCAGTGAATATATTATACTTAGAGTGTGTGGGGGGGGTGCAGCACCCATATTTGTGAGTACCAGATCTAGGATATTTGTACCCCTAGTGGGGGTATAGACTAGCTGCTCTGGAACATTTGAGTTTACAAAGTCAAGAAATCTTTGGGCCTACATGTTAGTGGCCATGTATGCCTCCCAGTTAATGGAGGAGTAGTCAAAATCACCCATAAGAATGGTATTTGGCTGTAAGTTAACTGATTCTAGTAACTTCAGGTATGATATATGTGTTTCCAAGTTCATAGTGGGGACTTTAAACTAGCAAGAATACGGTAATGGATTTTTCCCATGGTTAGTTCGACATGGAGTAGATCGAGCATGTCATATTGTTTGATCAGTCTTGAGGTGTGCTTATCCTTTATAGAGATAAATACACCTCCGCCTTTTGCTCTTTAGTGTTCAGTAGGTAGTTGGAATGTATAAAAGTCATTATGGCCAGGAATAGCTGGAGTGCTTTCCATGGCTTTGAACCATGTTTCAGTAACTATACAGATGTCAGCATTCCCCAGGAAGAGTAGTGCTTCTACAGAGTGCAGTTTCTTATTGAGATTCCTAGCATTGAGCAGTAACACCTTTAGCTTGTCCTGGGTAGCTTTTGCTATGTTGGAAGGCTTGTCTGTTTTGCCATGCCTAAAAAAGGCACTATAGGGGTGGATAATGGTTTGACCAATATCCAAAAGCCTAGTTAACAGGTGAAGACCATCCGTGGCAAAGCAATGTGGCGTGTTAACCATGTCCTCCCAGGGTGGGAGGTGGACCCCTTTAGAATGACACCAGTAGCTAAGCTAATTGTTAAAGTTTATCATTTTCTGTTGGAATTGTGGCATCATCCTTGGAGATGGTAGGATGTTGCTCAGTGCTAGGCTCATACCTTCTCATTTTCTGAGAGCTCAATCATGTCTATCTTCATATAGTTTAAGGAGGTACATCTCAGGTCATTCATGCCCACATGGACTATGACAAAGTCATACTGGTACTTGGGGGTAAGTGACCTGAATGTTTGCATAATCTGGTGGATCCTGGTCCCTGACAGGCAACTAACTTTAATCTTTGCCTTATCCAGCCTGGTAAGAGAGACATCAGTGTGTCTTACAATGGAGTCTCCTATGACCAAAATATTGTATTGTGGGGTGTTTCCCCTTTTGGGCTTGGTAGCTGAGACACACTGAGATGTGGCTTTATATGTTGTGATGAGAATTGTTTTGTTTGTGTGCATGTGGAGTTTCTGAGGACTGCACCTGAGATGCATTTGAGGTTTGGGTAAGTTATATGTGAGCACCTCCGCACATGTGGGTCTATGTGTCTGATCCTTTGTAGGTGCAGTGATTGGTGTGTGTGTGTGTGTGTGTGTGTGTGTGTGTGTGTGTGTGTGTGTGTGTGTGTGTGTGTGTGTGAGTGTGTGTGCGTGTGTGTGCGTGTGCATGTGTGTGTGTGTGCATTTGTCTCTCTAAGAAATAAGTGGTTGTCAGTATAGATAAGGCAATTGCTACATTGCTTTAGGATGCCCTTGTCCACTAAGCTAGATACAGAGATAGTAGGGAAGCATCTAGCCAGGGTTGCAGGTCCTAATATCTACTTTGCAAGAGATAGGAGTTGAGGGTGTTTGTAAATGGATGATAGATGGGTGCTTACTTCTGTAATCTACAACTAACCTCTCCAGTGAAGCTGCCCAGTGGCCAGATCAGATGATCTTTGAGCAGTGTTAGTCCTGGGTGCTGTAATAATGTAATGTAGACCCAAATAGTCCTAACTAAATGTGTTTCTGCTTCTCACCACACAAACTAGCTGCTGTGTGAGTGGCGCATGACTGAAGTAAAGTTCCAAGGTAGTTTTTATAGAGAAACTTCAGCTTCTGATGATTGTATATATACAAGAAACCACGAACAGCAGCTGCATGAAGAGCAATTAGTTGTCTACCAGCAATTCCCACCTCAAATAGATGAAATTGGCCCTCTCCTTCCACAAGAATGCAGACTTTGACCCTCTTAATGTAAAATGACTGGTTTGAATAAGTATTAATGAACCAGAAACGTATGCCTAATACTTGCTAAAAATCACTGGATACAATGTATTTAAATGCAGAACAGCAGTACTTATAGCACTTAGAAAATACAAATTTTAAACTTTAAAGAAGTGCAGAAAGCAATAAATAGCACAGAAATATTTCACAGTATAATGAAAACAATTAAAGAAAGTGCAAAATAATACATAATTTCATTTTCTGTCAGTGTTGGTCAGAGGATATCTTGTAGGCTAGACATGGATTGCTGTTCAGAAGTCTGTAGGAAATTAATAAAATTATAATTTTAATTCATGAAATTCCCTCTCATAAAACAACTTCTGCAAAGCTTTAAGCATTTTCTTAGCTCTAAAATCTGTAGATGTCTGTAGACAGTTTAGTCTTGAAATTGTGTTTAATGTTTAATAATGTCATCTGTTCTTGCCTTAACTTTCCACTTCTGCCAGCCTATATGTGACCTTCCTTGTGTTACTCTTGAACACATATCTCTTCACTCTGATCTAGTTTTTCATGTTCTACAATGGATCGATGTCATGTGCTGTTAAATGGCAGTAACTTTCTTTGTGCATTTAATACACTGTTCACGGAGTTTCTGGTTTTGTATGCTTGAATGAGGAAGAAGTCTAAAACAGTAAAGGTGGCAATACAGCATCGTGAAAGAGTCTTGCATGTTTGCATACTGTGTGTCCTTAAAACAAATCACTTTATTTCAGTACCACCCTGTTCTTCTCCTGCAATAATTATTGGATTATTCTCAAATAATTAATTTTTGCCATGACTGATAAGTAAATTATAGGATCCATTGTTTGATAATAAGATTTTTTTATACAATTTTCATTTTGTGTTATGAATTGATAGATTGTTTTAGAGTATGCCGTGCTGATACAAAGCACAGCATAACTACTGCTTGCCTTATTTGTTATTATAATAACATTGCTTTATCACACGGCCTATATTACTATGTAGATTTCTTGTGTCATTTCACAGACAGTGTCTGGAATCAGTTTGCCTACTTGATAAATAAAAACATGTTTATATGTTGTCTTATTTGGATAAATGGATTAATCCATACCCCTCAAATGTCCAGAATTTTGCAGATGTCCAGATTTTGGTTTCATATTTTTGGTTGATTTCTCATAAAATTTGTGTTTTTTCTGCCAACACGTTCTAAACTGAAGTCACTAAATAATGACTTTTGAGTTTTAGTCTTCATATGCTTCAGAAAATGCATGCTAATGTGAAACACATTACTCTTTCATGTCTCTAGGTTTATAGGAGCAATATATAAAATCTGTCCTTGATTTTGGGCCTTTCTACTTCAATTATATTGGCTATGTCCATAATTCTTCTGCTAAGAGGTTGAAAGGTTTGGGTAAATCCTATCACAGAACAAGACCTTTCAAGGGAGACATAAGGAAAATACTCCAATAAATACACTGATGAACCAGACGTAACTGTTTACATGCTATCTATCAGTGTTATGTGCATCAAATGCATTAAAAAAGGATGACACTCACTGTATGTGCAGTGTGCATTGCTTACTCAGTATCATACTAACACCATTGCATATACTGGTGTACCTTAACTGTTGCAGTCTTTTATAAGTGAGACAGTTGGAAAAATAAATAATTTAAATGAATGCACCTAGTGCAAGCATCTGCAGCAAGAGTGATGTGTTCAGGGAAAGAGGAAAAAATAAATAAACACGGATGGAGGACAGGACTACCACTCAGGTGAATGGATAGACTGAATGGGAGAAAGCTGTAGTTAGGGGATAATAATTAAATATGGCAAAGGCAGACAAGGAGAAAGGATAATGGTGAGGAATACAGTCCATGTCAGTGTGGGTGTGTGACTGGACTCCCTAAAGCAGGCAATGTACAGGAAAAAAAGACTAGGAACAAAATGTGGAAAGGCTCAGATGATGGACACAGATATTGTAAAATCTGACAGCTCAAACAAACAAACAGAAGGAGAGGGGATGCTGCACACAAAGCAAGGACATAGGCAGCAAAGCGCAGGAGGGGAATGAGTGTTCAACAAGAAAGGTGAGGAATAGTCCAGGAAACACACTTGGAAGAGTGGAAAGGTAGGTACAATTCCATGCCAGCAGTACAAAGGAAAGACTGCATGCAGACAGGACCCAGAAGAAGCATGACAGGAGAACACATGACAGCTAGGAGATGGACAGCAACTCATTATGGAAGGCTTTTGAAACACCTCATGGTGGAACAAGGCACAACAGAACAGGATTACAAATACAAACATGCAAGAATTGCCACATGTGAGGATCCATCCTGGGAGAAGGCATGATACACTGCAGTGAAGGCCCAAAACGTGGCAAGCAACATATGAACAGAAAGAGGCATGCTGAAATACTACAGCACAGCTCGGCATTGTGTCTCCATGGCAGCCATTCCACTTACTGTCTGGGGCAGTTCTATCCCATTGGCTGGAGCAGGCAGATGACTGACCTCAGGATAATTGACGAACACACCCAAGCAAACATGCACAATGGAATTTGAGGATCCCTTGGAGGGAACATCACAGCAGCCAGACACACTGTGACCTCAATGTGTTGGACAGGTGTACAGCTACATCACCTTGGAAAAATGCAAGTCATGACTTGTCATTGATTAACAGAGATATATTCTACTGTGAAAAGAAAACTGAAAGCTAGATCTACTGCTGCTGTGTTCAGAAGGGAAGATTATGATAATGGTTGGGCCATAATGATTTCAGTGCAGTGAGGTGAGCAGCTGGTGTGTTCCATAGAACATGACCTTGCTCCAGACTGCACAACACAGGTGGCAGGAGTTTTCTTAATGGGCGTTGTACCCCTGGAGATATACAATTCAAGGCTGCACAGGAATCCCCCAGAGATGTCCCACAGGCCATTTTTGACACACTTGCAACATGGAAGGCACTGAGGCAGGTGGTTGCCAGAACAGGATGGGCTAGAACTCCACAACAGCAGGATACCATTAAGTTAGAGTACTTCACCTTAAGGAAGAAGGAGTTTCTTGACAGTTGTGGGTGTAACATGCTTCTTCTGACCAGTGGACTAAATGTGTGGGATCTGCATCTCACATCACTCCTCCTCATGAATGGAATCCTACACCCAGCAAAATATGTAAACAGCTATTCTCTGTATACAGTTACATAGGCATGGGGGACAACTGCAGGCTGCTGCCTTTTACATATGATTTGTTGAGCAGAAAGGCATGCCATGGATATGATCTGTTTAAAATTCTATATGACCTGGTTGAGGAATGGGAGCTCAGCCTGCAGCTTAATTACATCTTAAGGGACTTTGAAAAGGTGTCCATAAACAGTGTGCGGTTAGCATTTCCTAAAGTAATACACATGAGTTTAACTTTCTCCTAACCAAAATATTACAGTGTCATATACAGCAATGTCCTGTTGTAGTGCTGTGCCCTACCCCATGACAGCAACTTCTTATTGTGGTGCTGTGCCATACCGCACTACAGCAATGTCCTATTGTGCTGCTATGCTATGCCATACTACAGCAATGTCCTATTGTAGTGCTGTGCCATACCTCACTACAGCAATACCCTGTTGTGGTGTTGTGCCATACCACAGTACAGCAATGTCATATTGTAGTGACCACACTACAGCAATATCCTGTTGTAGTGTTGTGCCATACCATAGTACAGCAATGTCATATTGTAGTGTGATGCCATACCACACTAAATCAATGTCCTGTTGTAGTGCTGTTTCATATTGTACTACAGCAAAGCCTTATTGTGGTGTTATGCCATACCACACTACAGCAAAGTCCTATTGTGGTGCTGTGCCATACTGCACTACAGCAATGTTCTATTGTAGTGCAGTATAGTACAGCCCACATTTACAGTGTATATGAAGGTGATCCTGGCACTAAACTTAATTCTCACAAATGATATTACCCTTGCCTTTGACCACCTATGAGACAGGGCTCCCTCCCTGGAGGCAGTACGGATATCTGAATATATAGCATGCAACTATATATATGGGTGTTCACATGTTGTGAGGAAAAAAACAGGGTGAACTAATCTGCTGCTACCACAGTACCTACCAACATTCTGGAGTACATATGAGTTATTGTGATCAGGGTTCCCCAAAACAATGTGGAGTCATGGCACTTGAGACTGCACTTGCAGAACTGCCAAGAAGTGTATCACAGCTACCTTGAAGTGCACATTGCAGGAGGAGCAGAATAAGGTGAATAATACACAGCTGAAAGAGAGAAGAGAGAGAGAGAGAGAGACAGAGAGAGAGAGAGAGAGAGAGAGACAGAGAGACAGAGAGAGAGAGAGAGAGAGAGAGAGAGAGAGAGAGAGAGAGAGAGAGAGAGAGAGAGAGAGAGAGAGAGAGAGAGAGAGAGAGAGAGAGAGAGAGAGAGAGAGAGAGAGAGAGAGAGAGAGAGAGAGAGAGAGAGAGAGAGAGACAGAGAGAGAGAGACAGAGAGAGAGAGAGAGAGAGACAGAGAGAGAGAGAGAGAGAGAGAGAGAGATGATCAAAACAGGTGAACCAAAATCACCACCATTAAAGAAATTATTTATGACAACAAGAAGCTTCTAAATTCTACCTATGGCCTGGACACCTTCCTGTTTACACACCTATCAACTTTTCAAATTTTTGTGGAATGTCCAGCTTTTGCATAGCATTTTTGGTCTGTTTATTATACAATTTGTTGTTTTTCTGGCAAATCATTGAGGATCAAACTCACTAAATAATGACATGCATTAGTGTTTCAGACTTCATATCCTTCAGAAAATACATTTTAACACAAAATATGTTATTCTACTAACTTTCTATGTTAAAGAGAACAATATTTAAGATCTGTCCCTGATTTGGGGTATTCATGACCCCATTATTTTTGGCTTTGTCTAGATTTCTTGTGCTTATTGGTTGAGAAGTATATGCACTGCTGCACAACTGCTGTCCATGTGACTGCCTGGAATGCCACCCCACTGTGGCTGTCCTTCATTGGCAGCCTGTGTGTCAATGCTAACCTTAATGAAAGACAGCATACATGGAAAGTAACAGCTGGAACTGTACAAAACTAGTGCTGAACTTCACTGCCCTATCACTTTCATCTATCCTATTCAAATGGCTATATTTTACCCGTAATTTATGGAGCATGGGTTGCCTAATGGGGTGTATGCATTGCATGTATTGCAAACTGTTCCCGTTGTGGATCAATGCATGCAATAAAAATGAGTATACCTCTGTAGCATACGGGTCCATCTTCCTTGCCAGTTGTAGCTAATATGAATTGTGTTACTATCACATTATGCCTCCTGTCATGGGCAGTTGTACATTAGGTATCCTTGTCATGGAATGGAGTCATCCTCCTCCACCGTAAGATGTCTCATCACAACCGTATTTCCACATCTCATGAAGCAGTCATCCGGTATGCAGTGGTCACATCTCAGAAATGCATGCTACACAGCAATGGCAGTGTAAATAGTGTGCAGGCCATGTTGCTCATGGGGTTTACTGCTCATACACACACAAGACTAGTGTCTCATGACATGAGGTGGGTCATTGTAGCAGGCAAAGATATGCCTGTCAACTTCCTAGTGCAAGATGCAGGTAGAAAATTTAGCAATAGGATGGGTCATTTCCCTGTGGTACTATGGAGAGATCTACAAGTAAGTGTGTGACACAGTTGCAATGTTAGAGACAGCTATTGCATAGAACTTTTAAGCCTTTATGACATTAATAACAGGGTTTGGATCAACATGCTTTTTCAAAATATGCACCCCTTTTATCTGGCTGTACTGTCTGACTGCAATACCCAGCAATTTATCTTAATTGTCTAAAGGGCATAACAATGGCACAAACACAAGAATGACTAGAAGGTATGAGTGGCACACATCGGCATGACTGTCACAAACCTCCACATACTAGTTCCGCATGTGTGAAAGCTCAACTGTGAGACACAGTGACAGAAGGATGGAAACATTTTTGTTGTGTCTCTTACATTAGATAATCCCAGAGTTGTGTGCTTGGGTCTATATGGGCAGCATACCTCTCAGCTGTCTAGAATGGAACAGAATATTCGGTTCACCTTTGCAAAGCCGAATCACAGTGGTGCGAATGCTCATATGAGTGACACGTAACCATGAAAGTGAAAACAGCGACAGTCCCTAATCTTTGAAAATCAGCAAACCAGATTTGCTGATTTTCAAACATTAATGTCGAAATAAAAATGTAATAAGGTTCAAACTGTGTCCATGATACATATACAGGTTTGGCCAAAGCATTAGTTAAATTTAGCTTCCTAATAGCATATAAATGCTCATATACTCTATCCTTTAATGCTCTAGTCATTTTTCCTATGTACTGGTTACACCTAGCTACATAAACAACTGCTCTTGAGTTACAGTTCAGCTTGCTGCCTACTGTGCACTTTCTACCATTAATTTCAACTAGCTGTCCTTGATACATAAATTTACAAACGTTGCACATACCGCACTTTTTCATTCCTTGTCCTTGTATTGTAGGTCGACCACCACTTTCAAGAAGTGTCTATAAATTTCTACCTCTTCTTGCCACCATTTTAACCCTTCCTGCAAAACTGTCTCTTAAAGATACCTCCTCCTCCTCAATTATTTTCCATTTTTTTACAAGAATAGCTTGCATCACATAAAATTGTATATTAAATGTGGTGGTAAAAGTGGCTGTATAATCAATACTCTTGTTACCACAAGTTCTTAAATGCAGCCCTATAGGGCCTTCCTGATGCAAGACAGGTTTAAAATGACCATTCTTTCTCTTATGTTCAACCTCAGTAAAAAGCTCTTGCAGCATCCATTTTGAGTAACCCCTATTTATAAACATTCACATTAAATTCCTACACTCTTCAACAAAGTCAACATCCTTGCTCACCATCCTAGAGGCTCGGACAAACTATCTTTTAACAACTGCTTTTTTGTTGGACATAGGGTGGGAGCTTGTGAAATGTGAAAAGGAATAAAAAAAATGAATGATAGAAAGTGCCCAACAGGCTGCAAGCTGAACTGTAACTCAAGAGCAGTCGTTTATGTAGCTAGGTATAACCAATGCCCCACTTATTACATAGGAAAAATGTCTAGAGCATTAAAGGATAGAGTATATGAGCATGTATATGCTATTAGGAAGTTAAATTTAACTAATGCTTTGGCCAAACATGTGCATATGTATCATGGACACAGTTTCAATTTTTGTGGTATCCAGCAAGTAAATGAGGAACTTAGAGGGGTCCCATGGATGCTGCACTTGGAAAGGGCTGAGTTAATGTGGCAGCTATCCTTATATTCCTATGTGTGGCCTGGGCTTAATGACTATTGTACAATCAACAGTATATTGAGGCTAAAAATTTTACATATATAATAGAATGTTATAGTTCGTACATACATATTTGTTGTGCATGCATTCTTGTGTATATAATCTTATAGCGTTTAAATATTTAATCACGTGTTTTCATTTTTTTATTATTCATTATTTTTTATTATTATTTTTATTTCTGTGGTGTTTCTGTAGGCAGGCTCGATGATTTGTTAATGTATATTAACATGTAGCAGTATTATGTCAACAGATTTTAACAATATGTAGTAGTGACAATCCAAAAGGAAGCTTTGGAACTTTAAAAAGTAATATAAAGTTTTGAATTCCCAATTAATGACATCGCTTCCTTTGGAATAGTTACTTAATGGATTTTTAACAACTGAATGGTTGGTCTAATGAAGTTTGTCAATGTACAAATGAAAAGTGCTTAACCATTGTAATAAATAAGAGTTTGGTCTGATTCCTGGCCGTTTTCATTGTTATTTCTACAGTAGGTTGTTTCTTCTGTGTATTTTTGGACTAGGATTGAAATCATAAAATACTGACAGACATTTAAGTTTCAGACTACAGATACTTCAGAAAATACATCTCAGTGCAAAACCTAATGCTAGTATCTTTTCAAAGAGCAGTACTTAACATTTGTCTCTGTGGGCTTTTGTCTATTCATTAGGTTTAGATTTGTCCAGAATTCATGCACTTAGGGTTTGTGAGGTATGTGGATCAGGCATATAATTGCTGGTACATTTTACTGTCTGTACTCCCCAACTGTGCTGCAGAATGCCACAATACTATCATGTAAGTTATCAACATTTTGCACCAACATATGAAATATCCTTGTGCACATTGCACAACTTTGGGCACCTTGTCTTCTGTCCTGCTCTTCTACTGTGAGCTTGAGTAGCATTAAACTTTGGCACCATGTAATCTATGACACATTGTCATGTTGCCACTCACCCACACACTGCATGACTACTGAGCCCCCTCCCCTCCTAGCTCTTCCCTTCTAGGCTATGTAACATGTCAAGAAGTTCACTAATAGCTGCTAGGTCCCCATCCCTTCATTGATTTTGGCCCACTCTTCCAGTCATTGCAGCTATGGTCCTTAATGCTTTGTCTTTCACCCTCCTGTCTCATCTCTTCCAGTCTTTTCTTTCAGTCTGTGCAGTCACAATGCTGAGCTCACATTCCATCTTCATCCACCCTCTTGCCTTATGCTTATCACTCTTTCAGTCACTATAATTCAATTGCTACTTTCCCTTTCTGATCAGTCATATTTCACAGTTCAACCTTTCCATTCACAAGCTACATTTCAGTCCACCTACATTTGAAACATTCTGTTTTTCACCCTTACCAAATTTGTCCTATGCCTTTAAGTCATTCACATGTTAAAGTGTGACTATGTGAGCTTGTGAGTGCACATGCGCGCTCGTGTACGTGTGTGTGTGCATATGAATGCATGTATGTTTTGATGGTATGGTGAGGTAAGAAAACGTGATAGTAATTATTATTATTTTAATAGTGCAATGGGTATTCATTACATAGATGAATTTGAAGCATTCATACGTACATACATACACATATACCTGGAGCTAGCTAATATTACATTCAGTTATGCACATGGCATCAACAGCTCCTCCCAGTTAGGGCATCAAAGAATCCCCTGTGTGCAAAACAGCAGCATATATGAGGGTGCTGGAGGATCCAGATCAATGTTTTCCCATCCCCTTCCCACCGTACCTATGATGGAGGAAGTCCCTGTCCTGTGAATAATACTAAATTTAGAAGAAACAGGAAAGCAACAGATAGCCACCTGGAAGGTACACATTGAAGGGAGGCCAAAAAATTAAAACCCTACTCTCACTTATCTGACTGCTGCCTGAGTCAGTGGGAGTCTTGGTTTTACAGTAAGATTAGGCTGGAGGTAGCTATGCTGGTAACAAATAAAGCTATAATATTAGCTGCACCTCTTACTGGACCTTACTGTGTGTCCCTTAGAAAAAGGGGTCTTCCAGTTTCCAGTGCAGGTTGCAGATGAAACATATTAAGCACTGAATCTTTCTGATCATTCCTCATAAGAGTGAGCTAATGAGGGTAAAAGCTGTTTGAGTTGTACTGATATATCTGGACTTCTGATCATTTGCAGGTGCAGATTGGCACTATCATCTAATTGATGCTTGAAGCTCCCCACCAGCTCTCTGAATGAAATTTTTGCTGGTTATAGTCAGCAAAATATTGCCACCGGATTCTTTCATTCTGCTTATTTTTAGATGTACAGGGAATTGTTAGCTACATTGTATTTCTACTGTCTTTAGCAAGTATAACCTTTTAACCTGGAATTAACATGCTAACATTTTTCTCCTCTGTGTTGCATCCGGCTGATAAGCAGATATGAATGACTTGTTATAAAATTATGTGTTTTTCAGGAGAATACTAGTGATGCATCCAGTAATATGGTTGTTAACTGGTTGTCACTGTGTTAAACTGCTCATGACTGTCAGTGTAAGATTGCTCTTAGCAGGACTTTTAACAGCAAACTGCATGTAGCTATGTGATCCTGTAGATGGTGCAGTTGAGAAGAGCTACTATCAATAAAGATTTGCTGTTGCACAAACTTAATATTTCATGGTGTGGTGTTTACCTAGCACTCAGTTCATTTTACTATTCCTTTTTATGTTTAAATTAAAGTGAAGTGAACAGTGCCTAAAGCCAACAATAATGACAGTAAGGAAGTGTTGAATGCAGTCTCTCTACTGTCTGGCAAAAACAATATAACAGGCTTTTCTCTTTTTTCACTAGCATTATTCTTGGTAGAGGTTTTCCTGAAATAGATGTATGTGGACGAGTGGGTTTATAATGCATAGCCACTTTTCTGCTCTCAAAGATGTTTTGTTTGGCTGTAACTCTCATCTCTTAAAAAGAATGATAGTAAATGTAAGGGTTGGAAAGGAAAACAGAAATTGTGTGTAACCACTTAATTAAAATCTGTGAAATGAGACTGCATGGCTGGCATCATTTTTTCACAGTCTTGTGGAACAGTCATTCAGTATGGAGAAACAATAGTCGAAGATCATCATAAAGCAGGGAAGAAAAGAGAAAAGCCATATTTCCAACTGCAGTATTTGCTTAAGCATTGAAAATTATGATAAATTTCACTGGTGAATACATATCTTTTATCTAAGACTGTTGGATATGAAGCAGATATGAATAAAAACAATTCTTTGAGGTGATTCATTATGGGGGAGGGCATTGAGAAATTTAATATGCTACTTTATGCAAAAAATGCCAGGGTGACAATGACTATTGAAAACAAGTCTTGTTTGTGTCTTTCGGCTTTTCCCGGTTAGGGGTCGCCACAGCAGTACTCCGGTCCGCTAATGATTGGCAGTAGAGTTTTACATGCTGGCTTGCCAGGCCTAACACACAACCTTCAATGAAGGAACGCCCATTCACGCATGTCGACACACAGAAGACGCTCTAACTGAGAATCGAATGGGCAACGTCTAACTGTGAGGCGATAATGCTTCCGCAGCACCACCACCGCAGTTATTGAAAACAAGTCTACTTTATTTATATATGCATGTGTGTGTGTGTGTGTGTGTGTGTGTGTGTGTGTGTGTGTGTGTGTGTGTGTGTGTGTGTGTGTGTGTGTGTTTCCCAGCACCAGTCTATTTGAAGTTAAACTTTGGTCGACAGCACAGAATCTGACGGCCAACAGATGTGTGAGATCGACAGCCCCTGAGGTAGGGGTATATGTGACATACAAACACACACACACACACACACACACACACACACACACACACACACACACACACACACACACACATGCACACAAACTGAATAACATTCATCAACACTGTGTCATACAAATTACAGGAACACAGACTCACATACTCTAAAACGTATTCCCTTCAATGAAGTTCTGGTAGTTTGCACTGTAACTTCCGATAGGTGGAGCCTACTCTTTTTAATAGAATTAGATTATGCCCTCACATTTCAAACAGATGTTTATTTCTCTGGAAACATAGAGGTTATCAAAAAGTGTAAATGGCTCTCTTCTGCACAAACTATTTTAACAGGGGTAATATTCTTTAGGTTCTAGGTCTTAATCTGGATTTTGTAAGTCACAGTAAACACAGTAGCTATTAACTTTGTAATATTTTGTAAACAACGTACCATATCTAAGCAAACATTCAAATTATACACATACTGTTAGAAGCACTTTGTTCATCCAGCTGAGAGCTTTCGCATGTGGCTAAGCTGTTCTGCCTGTGCTATTTGGTTGTTGAAATATTTAGAAAAATATGAATTTAATGACAATATAAATAAATATTATATAACAACAATTAATATCTCTTTATCTGCACTAGACAGAGGTCAAATATCATTACAGCTGTGTTTGCCATTCTGTAAGCTTCAAGATGAAATATTTTAATAGTTTATATGTTGCATAGTTTTGGAATTATTAATGCATATATCAGCAAGCAATATTTGATGCCTGGAGGCATCAATATGATGCAACTGCAGAAATACTTGGACGTGTCACTCGGGCGTAATGAATTAAAAGGTGATGACATATGACATGAGTGATACATTACACTTGCTTTAATTAATGACATACCACACGTCTTACTGTAATGGTACATGCACATGGTTTATGTATGTTCATAGTTTGCACATTACTTGTTGCAATACTAGTGTTGTGTATATTTTTGACATACCTGCCTTATCAAGGAGTTTACTGCATTTGTGACACTGGTGTGTCAGCAACCTGCATGCACAATCTGCTCCATGTATAATGTTCCCAGGGCGTTTGTGTATTATTCAGTTAATTTCTATTTCTGCCATTCATGCTTACATTGTTCACCTGTGCGTAGCCTGTTTCATTGTAATATAGCATTAATGACACTGATTGCTGTTTATTCTGTCATGTTATTACAGTAATATAGTAATGTCGTGTGTACTGTAACACTATAATGTTCAGCATCACTTGTATGTTATTGTACTTATAGCTTATTTTCTGAAATGTTCATATCTTTAATGCCTTTGCATGTTTACATTCCTCACTAGTGTTCATTTTGCATAATATGCTGCTTTATAAGGGTGTACATTTGTATGCCACTAAAAATGCCAACCCCTTGTTAAGTACTCATATAACTTCTTGCTCTTGCTTGTAGTGTGTTATAGGTATGCATACCTGACTGTCCTTTGATTATTCAAGCACAGTTACATTTAAAACTCTTAGCACTGTTTGTGAGTGTGCCACATAATGTCTTATCTGAAGAGTATCTGTGTTTCCTGTGGCATGTAATTTCTCCTATGTGTTGCATCAACTGTCACCATCTCTCCTGATACATTGACATTCTCCAACCTGTCATGCTACATGGCTTCTGAATACCCATTATGTTTTCACCAGTAAAGACTTAAATAAAGGTAAAATTAAAATCAAGGACATTAGACCAAGGAGTCTGAATAGAGAGATGATGACATTGGCAAGAAAAGGAGTGTAGAATTACTGGAACTGAATTCATCCTCAAGTCTTGGTGAGTACCTTTGCATGGTGGGCCCTGTTTTCACAAAGTCTCACCAAGGTAACATTGATATGTAGACTGTATTTTATATATCATGGAGAGAGGTAGCTTAAGGAATGAAAAAGACAGCAGGGTGCACCAGTCCCTGAATAAAAAAAAAAGTGCCCAATCCTGCTATGTACACTCCTGCTAGGATAAGAAAAAATGGCATTGTAGAATCCTCAAGACATGGAAACATTGCTACAATGGGGTTAGGCCAGGTTCGGGTCTATGTTTAGCCATCAAATGGAAAAATCACTGAATGGCATTACATTGTAAATGCTGTTTACCGAAACCTCCTTATGAGGGGCTGCACCCCCATACCCCTCGCTTATTATTTATACCAACTCTGAGATCACACTACAGTGGGTAAAGGGCAAATTTCCTTATCCCTACCATAATGTGATCTTACTCAAACAGTACGATGAACAGCATGTTCGACAACATATACTGTTCAATGATTTTTCTGTTCGTTCTGTTCCAGGCTCATGGGGAGGTTACTCCCCCCCCACCCTTGTTGTAGAAGGAAGTAGTAGTCCACAAAAAAAACACAAAATCTGACTGGCCAGAAAGCAACCATAAAGGTGATAGAGTGGACTAGTGAGAAATTATGCATTGTTACTGTTATGCAAGAAAATCCAGAATTTCCAGATAAAGATATTTAGAAAGATGAAGAGAAAAAGTAGAGAAAAAATACTTGCACATGATAAATTATCAAGGGCTTCAAATGTAAATTTGACTTAATTAATATAACAAATCCATGAAAACCATTAAAAAAGAATGCATGGTCATACATAGAAATACTACCTATACATGTAACTCCATATGAATTGCAGAAGGAATCAGTTTTGGGCACATTGTAGGTGCTGTGAAGAGCACTTTTGGCTTACATCAAAGACTGAAACAATACTAATTTCATGAACTTTCATTATTCCCTGACTTAAGAATGGGGTTCATTTCCATCATGGTTGTGATGCTCCTGCACTGGCCCAGTAATAAAGGAGCCTCAATCCTCACCACTAACACCATTGGGGATGTACACTTGGGAAGATGACAACTACACACACAATAAAGTGTGATTTTCCTTAAGAGCATACAGAGACTGCAGTCAGTCTGGGGATGGTTTCTCCCTCTTTCTCCAGATCCCCAATAAGACTTCCCACTGGCACAACTATAGGGTTGAGATCTCAGCTGAGTGACCAAGCCAAAACCTCCAGCACCATCTCTGTCCAACCAGTGCTTCATGTCCCTGCCCAAGTAGCTGACACACACACTTTGAGATTTGATTTATATACAAGCACACACACACCTGGGGAAGGCCGGCACAGGTTTACTAGCTATACCCCCTTCTGCCCAGACTATAAGATAGTTCCACCTGCCACCAGCCAACTCTTATCAGGTACTGTGGGGCCATTAAGAAATGGTGTCCAATCCTACTGTGTAATGTTACTATTATCAAAATGGTAGTCTGATGAAGACCAAGGCTATTTAGGAGTGGCCTGTACAGTGTCACAAATACATATGCAAGTACTCTAAGAGCTTAAATATCTGTAAACACACCAGCCAGAATTAAAAGGTTTAAATATATTTAATAATAAAAGAACAAGACAATATTAAAGTAAATCAACACAGTAACTTCAGAGTTCAAAATCACAGGAGATATTTGAAAAAAATATTGCAGGAAAGTCTCAATTAATAAAGAAAACATCTAAGCTATGCTTTACTATATTCCTGTCTGAATCTAAAAGAGTTATTATGCCCTAAAAACTTACTTACAGAACAACACACAGGCAGAGGTGCAGAAGGTGGTGATAAGGCTCTTGCTAGGTCAAAGACAAAATACAAAA